>NW_005842762.1:498423-501583 GCF_000455745.1 Alligator sinensis | reverse complement strand
GACTGCCCCCCCCCCCCCCCCCCCACCTCCCCCACAGAAGCAGCCATCAGGGTGCTTAGGACCATCCTAGCACAGCCCCCACCGTGGCGCAGGGCAGTGTGGCATGGCCCTAATCACCTAGCAACTGGCATTGCCTGTGCTGCATTGCATGGGGCCATGTACCTTCAGGCAGCTCTGGGCTGCTTGGGCTGTTGCCTAGGGTCCAGCACTGCTCGCAGGGACTGTGTGTCATGCTAGGCTGGGTTCTGCCTCCATGGAACTAGCTTGGCCCAATGGTGCACAGGGCCTGTGCATGCAGGACCCAGCCCAGTGCAATGCACGGTCCCTTCAAACAGCACCGGGCCCTGGGTGATAGCCCAAATGGCCTGGAGCTACCCAAAGTTGCATGGCCCTGTGCCGAGCTGAGCCGGTCCTCTGTGATGTGGCACAGGCAGCACTGGTTGCCAGGTGACTGGGCTGTGCCATGCTGCTCCACACCACACACACACTCTCTCTGACCACAAACAGCCCCCTGCTCCAGTCCCTCCCACCCCCAGTCCCTCCTTACCTGGGGACAGAGCCTGGGTCCATGCAGCCTGCACCACTCCTTGCCCCTCATGGGAAGGCAGTGTGTTGCAGCACTGGGGCAAGGGGCAGCCATAGAGATGCTCTGGCTAGCTACCAGAGCATCTCTTTGGAAGACCCCAGTCTCCAGTTGCCTCAAGGCGCTGTCCTGGACCATGCCTTGTCCCACTTTTATTCAGGGGTTGGGGTTTTTTTGATACCTGGATTTCCAGCTATCGAATTTTGAGGCCATGCTGCAAATATGCAGTGCAGAGAATGTTTTTTGTTCCCAGTATGCCTCTTGTGGCATCTCAAACTTCTTTGAGATGCCTCAAATGGCATGCACGGGCTCGTCTGGACGCACCCCCTCCCCCCCACAGTTCAAGCAGACTAAGAAACATGATACTACTACGTTTGCTCTGTTTTGAACAAAAGCAGCAGATTCTGAAGAAGGTTAGAAAAACTTTGAATCTGACTTTGTGAGTATATATAATACAAGTGTTTCAAGATTTCCCAGGCAACATTTAAGAAGAAGGCAACTGGGTGAAATTACAGCATCTCTCAGAGAAGCAAATATACAATATGGACAGACTTTTCCTTTTAAACTTATCTTTACATATCAAGAATGCCAGTACATTATAAAAGAGAAATAAGAAGGCTGTACAATACTTGAGAAACTAAATGGAATGGAAAGCACTCAAGAATCTCAACCTGAAACTGATACAGATAAGAAGAAGCAACATTTTAATACTGAGTGGCAAACTGTTAAGCCCAGGAGAAAAAAAGATACCAAGGCACAAGGAGAAGTCACAAAACTAGGGGTATTAAAGAGGATTTGAATGGGACTGACTAATCATATGAGGGAAAAGAAAATGGAAGAAGGAATATAACACACACACAGAGACATGAAACAGCAGTGTTGGGAACTGAAATCATTAGAAAAATGAAGTAAAGACATTTTCTAAGGCTAAAAGCAAAGGATAAAGGGGGTGTGGGAGGCATAAAATTATAGTGTAACATGGGGAGAAATGTGGAGGAGGCCTGAAATATGGCTCTGCACAACTCCCTTCAGAAAAGAGTATCTGATGAATGACAACATAGTGCCATAACTCCCCTACGGTGGGAGTCGGGAACGTCCCAGAAAGAAGTTCACTACCCAGGTGTGAAGGGATTAAATATTTCTTTCCATATGAGGGTTAAGGTAAATCTCCACAATTTAGGAAAATAGTAAAGGTTACAAAAATGAATATTATTTGGGGAATCCATATGGGAAGGAAATTGTACTGGATAATTAATAAAGTTGGGGAGAAGGGTGGAATAAAGAGTAAAGGGTACGATATTAAGGATCATTTGAGGATCCAAAAGTGAGGGAAATTGGACTGGGTAAATAAGAGAGCCGAGGGAGAAGGAGGGTAGAAGTGGGGGCTTTAGTAAAAAAGTTAATTTTAGGCTAAGAATGTATAAAAAATATACACAGGGGCCAAAACATTATTACAGGTATATTAAATAGACCAAAGAATCCATATATGCATTATTTCTTATTTACTTATAATATAATGAGGTGAAGGCAGTTCCAACAAATATATATATATATTCACTAGCTATTAAGCCAGTCGTCTACCCAGATTGTTCGAATATTAACATATGTAACTGTTCTGTTGATAGTACAGATAATATGTTATAAGAACTGTTGTGTATTATTTTCTTTCCAAATATGTTATATTTCTAACCCTATGCAATTCCTTTCTATTACTACAGCATTGGAGTTTTGATTCTACACTTACCTGAATTAAAAATAAATGTTTAAACAAAGAACAGAAAGTTAATGCAACATTAATATTTTCTGTGATAAAATGTTTGTTTTTCAAAAAAATGTTCAATTTTCCATTAAAACAAGTTGGTTTGTAAACAATGTCTAAATATTTCATCTTGGGTCAGTTCAACTTTAATTAGTATTTGTACAAGTTGACATAGTGCCTCATGACCTTAAGTTCCTTTATGAACTGGGCTCTCTCCCTGGACTAAAGTTTCCCATGAAGCATCTCAATCTTTATTCTGGCTGAACCACAGTGCATTGTGAGTCACATGTTGTTGGCATACTTTCATTTATAAGAGACGGTGACAGCCTATGACATAGATTGTTTACAGTGGCTCATGTGACTGAACAATCCAATCTGAGATTTGCATGATCTGTGACAGTGGTAACAAGTGTATGTATCATGGTTGCGTGGTTTGAAAGCTGCTTGCTTTCTACGAACTTTTTTCTCTTCAAGCTGTTGGAACCAATTCCTGTCATGTACTTTGATGCCATGGTGGACACAATGGCGCCACTTGTTCCAGTCACTTGCCAAGGTTTCCCATTGGACAGGATAAATTCCAAATACCTTCATATCTTGCATGTGTCTTTGTAGCAAAACTTGGAATGTCCTGTTTTTCTAATTCCCTCTAATAATTCCCTGTATAGCATGTTGGGTTTATCTCCATCTTCCAATCTGCTTAGATGGCCTAGCCAGAGCTGTCATCTGGCTGGACCACGGGGATAGATGGCTATACCCTGTACAGGAGGGATCGTGTAGAGAAAAGGGGCGGGGGGTAGCTCTCTATGTTAAGGAAAGCT
>NW_005842762.1:497531-498097 GCF_000455745.1 Alligator sinensis | reverse complement strand
CTGGCTACTGGGGATGACCTAGTCGGCGACCTAGTGATCGATGGGAAGCTGGGTGACAGCGACCGTGAGCTGATCACCTTCACCATCCGCCGAAAAGCTGGCAATTTGGTCAGCAACGCGCAAGTCCTTGACTTCAGGAAAGCCGACTTTGACAAGCTCAGGAGGCTTGTCAGTGAGGCCCTAAGGGACCGTGACCACAGGGAGAGGGGAGTTCAAGAGGAGTGGTTGCTCCTCAAGGGAGCAATCCTCAATGCACAAACTAAGTCTATTCCATCTCGGAGGAAAGGCAGCAAGAGGGCACAGCAGCCCCCCTGGCTCTCCAGGGACCTAGCAGACCTCCTGAGGCTAAAAAGAAAGGCCTACAAAGGGTGGAGGATGGGAGTCACCTCCAAGGAGGATTATTCTGCACTGGTCCGGTCCTGTAGGGAGCAGACCAGGAAAGCCAAGGCTGCAACTGAACTCCAGCTAGCTTTGAGCATCAAGGACAATAAGAAGTCCTTTTTCAGATATGTGGGGAGCCGGAGGAAAAGCAGGGGCAACATTGGACCCCTGCTGACCCAGATGGG
>NW_005842762.1:482047-496475 GCF_000455745.1 Alligator sinensis | reverse complement strand
GCAGTGCGATGCGGCGGCTAGTAAAGCGACCAAAACGCTGGCTTGCATCCATAGATGCTTCTCAAGCAAATCCCGGGACGTCATTCTCCCCCTGTACTCGGCCTTAGTGAGGCCGCAGCTGGAGTACTGTGTCCAGTTTTGGGCTCCACAATTCAAAAAGGATGTGGAGAAGCTTGAGAGAGTCCAGAGAAGAGCCTCGCGCATGATCAGAGGTCAGGGAAGCAGACCCTACGATGACAGGCTGAGAGCCCTGGGGCTCTTTAGCCTGAAAAAGCGCAGGCTCAGGGGTGATCTGATGGCCACCTACAAGTTTATCAGGGGTGAGCACCAGCATCTGGGGGAACGTTTGTTCACCAGAGCGCCCCAAGGAATGACGAGGTCGAATGGTCACAAACTACTTCAAGATCGTTTCAGGCCGGACATAAGGAAGAACTTCTTTACTGTCCGAGTCCCCAAGGTCTGGAACAGCCTGCCACCGGAGGTGGTTCAAGCGCCTTTATTGAACACCTTCAAGATGAAACTGGATGCTTATCTTGCTGGGATCCTATGACCCCAGCTGACTTCCTGCCCTTTGGGTGGGGGGCTGGACTCGATGATCTTCCGAGGTCCCTTCCAGCCCTGATGTCTACGAAATCTATGAAATCTATGAAATCTCTGTTTGAGTAGTGCTGTCACACTTGGTAAATTTGCCCTTTGAAGAAGCTCTGCATTGTAACTTAATCTTGCCATTTGATTTTGAGTATGTGACGTAAACAGCACAGGCAGAAGCTGTTTAACACTTTCTCTTGGTGTGCATAAATTGTCTGTGTTTCCCCACCATACAAAACAGTGCTGAATACACAAGCTTTGTACACTACCATTTCATCTTGCTGGTAAGCTTTGAGTTGTTCCATGCTCTTTTAGCTAGCTTACTGAAAGTGGTGGCAGCCTTTCTGATGTGAACATTAAGTTCTTCCTCCAGTGAGAGGTTGGTGGTCACTGTAGAGCTTAGGTAGCTGAACTTTCAGACTACTTCTTATTAAGGATGACTGACTGATGTTGTGGAACTACGTGTCCTAGTACAACTGTTTTCTTTATGCTGATGGTGAGACCAAATGCCTGGTTCTTGTAGTACAATGGTCACCAACCAGTCAGTCTTGATCAACTGGTTGATCATGGAGCCTCTGACAATTGATCTCAGTCTGTCAGAGGCTCCACGATTAGAAGCTGCAGGACACACATGGCTGGGCTGAGCCATGCCCCCTGCCACCCGGGCTGGGCTGGATGAGTGGGGTCAGAGCCTAGGCACCTTGTCCTTCAGGTGGGGGGAGAAGGAGGTGGGGCAGGAGTTTGTGGCAGGGTGGCATGAGGTGGGATGGGGGCTGGGGGCAGGCTGGGAGGTGCCAAAAAGTGATCTTCACTATAAAAAGGCTGGAGACCACTTTTGTAGTAGGTCTTCATCATGGGCTGTAAGGACAGCATCATCCTCTAATAGAAGCTCCCTGATAAGCACCTTTCTAACTTTAGTTTTTGCCTTAAGTCATGGCAGGTTGAAGAGTTTCCCACCTGATCTTGTGTGAAGATACACTTCACCTTCCATGTCTTTACATGCACAGTTCAGGATTATCAAGCAAAAGATTCTGAAGACTGAGAGAGGCAAGAATGCATCCCTGCTTCACTCCGCTTTTCATCTCAAAGCTGTCCAAAGTGGACCCATCAAACTGAACAGTTGCTTCCATGTTGTCATGGCATGGAAGGAACGTATAAGACTTAACAGGATTGGTGGACATCCTATCTTTTCTAAGACTGCAAATAGGCTTGCTCTGCTGATGGTGTCAAATGCTTTGGTTAGATCCATAAAGGTGATGGACAGTGGTCAGTTGTGTGCTCTGCATTTTTCTTGAAGTTGACGCAGGGAAAATATCATGTCTATAGTTGGTCTTCCAGCCCTGAATCTGCACCGAGACTCAGGGTGGACACGACTCACCAGCTGCTGTAGATGCACCAAGATGGCCCTTGTGAAAGCTTTCCCTGCTATACCAAGCGGTGAGATACCTCTGTAGTTGTTACAGTTGCCCTTATATCCTTTATGTTTATACAGTTTGGATGTTTACATCATGCACGTCTTGTGTTACCTCACCCTCTTTCCAGAATTTGAGTAGCAGCTGATGAAGTTAGGGTAGTAGGTTTTTTTTCCTGCACCTAAGAATTTCCACTGGGTTATCATCTTTTCCAGGAGCCCTCCTAGTTGATAATGAATCAATGACCTTGCTTAGCTGTTCTACAGTGGGCTCCACATCTAACTCTGGCATGACCTGTAAAGTTGGTATTTGGTCAAGTGATTTGCTTGTGATGTTTGTTTCTTGTGAGTATAGATGTGAGTAGTGTTCAACCCAATGAGACACCTGCTTGTTTCTATCTGTAATGGCTTCACTGCTGCACAACTTGAGAGGGCCAACCTTGTTGACAGTAGGGCCTAGAGTTTTCTTCAGAACACAGTACATGACTTTAGGTTTCCTGTGTCTGAGGTTGTCTGTATCTTATCACAGAGCTTAGTCCATTACTGATTTCCACAGCATCTGGTTGCTCTCTCTACCTCATTTTTTGCCTGTTGAAGTCTCGCTTTGGTTCTGTCTGTTGGCTTCTTCTTGTGTTCCAGATAGGCTGTGTTCTTGATGTTGATGAGAGGTAATTTCTTCTGCATTTTCTTCAAACCAGTTCTTATTGGATGGTCCCTTTTCCCCAAATGTAGCTTTAGCTATTTCATGGATTGAAGTCCTTAAACCTTCCCAAATTTCCTCTGCCTTCTCTGGTAGCAATTTTCCAAACATGCTGAGTTTGAAAGCCTTCACAAACTCAAGGCACTTCCTCTGATTCTTGGGGTTAGTGGTAGTGGTTTTGGGCTTGCTCCTAAGTTTTGCTCTATGCAGTTTCTTCTCTGTGATCTTCACTTTGGTAATGATCAGAGAACGGTTCGTGTCCCAATAAGTACTGTGGAACATAGGGGCCTTCTGCATTGAAGGTAAATCTTTTCTTATAACAATAACAAGATCTAGTTGGTGCCAGAGGGTTGATCATGGATGATGCCATGACACTTTGTGGTGATCTTTCCCAGCAAAATATGAATTAGTAATGCCATGTTGATTTTGGGTGCAGAATTCAAGCAATCATTGGCTGTTTTCATTAATTTTGATGATGCCAAAATGTCCGAGGCAATGTGGCCATGAGTTGCTGCTTGTGCCAACTCTTGCATTGAAGTTTCTGAGGAGGAATAGTTGCTCAGTTGATAGTATTCCTTTCATAACTTGGTACAGAGTGTCATAAAATTAATCCTTCTCCTCAGGGCTGGACTTGAGTGTTAGTGCGTAAGCGCAGATGATGTTTGCAAAGGCAATAGACATGTGAAGTCTAAGTGAGATGATGTGCTCTGACTTCCCAATGGGTGTTCCTATAAGCTTTGTCACCATAGTGCTCACAGTGAAAATGAGGTCGCGTAGACAATTTTCAGCAGTGCTTTTATCTTGCCAGAAGAAAGTGTAATTGGCTTCTTGAATAGAACCAGCATCCAAGTCTTGTTTCCTGAAGCGCTGCAATATCAACTCTGAGTTTGCACAGCTCACAGTCTATCAACATTGACTTCCATATGCTGCCTGTGTACTGTTGGTCATCATCATCTGTCAGGCCAGGACACGTGATCCTGACATTCTAGCTTCCAAGCTGGAAAGCTCTGGGTTTCTCATTTTTGCCAGGCACAAGGTTTCCATCTGCTTTTCAGCTCTTGGCCTAGCCCCACCCACCCAATGAAGTAGACAGACTGTGGCAGGTCAGCACCTAAGTGTCCAGGGGCTGCCTGGCATTATGGTGGGTGGTAGCTGACCAGTGGAATGCGATGACTCCTCTTGCAATCGAAGGTGATCCATGGTGCCCTCCTCTATGCAAATCAAGTGAGAGTTTATGACCCGTAACTGCCACCTTCCATGCTGTGTTCATGCCATCAGCAAGTATAGAGTGTCTTCTTCATGAGCTGTGGCTGCAGTACCCTGGGCAGCTGATATGGAGACTCTGCTTTGCCCTGTATTAGCATCCCCCTTTTGGCTAAACTGGTTTGGTCCAAAGGAAGGGTGGAATTTGATATGTTTGGAACCTGCTACACTGCAGGAGTTGCAGAGCAGAGGAAATCTTCCATTTGCCTGCCTTTCAGGGATCCACTCCTAGACTGGTTGCCAGCCAAGGCTAAAGAGCCCAATCTACCCTGTGTGGATGCCATTGGCAAAATCACTTGGTGTTTTGCTTATTCACCTTTTGATGGCATTACCTCTATCAAGGGTTCCACTACCCTCCTCAGGCACTCATCCGCCTGAAGCCATTAGTGCTACCGGTGGTTACCAAGTTAAGTAATGGCTGCCTAGTGCTTGGCGTTGACCAGTACAGGTTATACTGCTTATGGTCATAGTGGTCCAAAAGGATCTTGGAATCATTATTGATGCCAAAATGAACATGGGCCAACAGTGTGGGGATGCAGTCAGGAAGGCCAAACACACCTTATCATGCATCTACAGATGCATCTCAAGCAGGTCCAACAAGGTGATCCTCCCCCTCTATGCGACACTGGTCAGGCCACAGTTGGAGTACTGCATCCAGTTCTGGGTGCCGCACTTCAGGAAGAATGTGGACAGCATTGAGAGGGTCCAGAGGAAGGCCACCTCCATGATCAGGGGGCAGCAGGGTAGGCCCTATGAGGAGAGGCTACAGGACCTGAACCTGTTCAGCCTCCACAAGAGAAGGCTGAGGGGAGATCTAGTGGCCTGTTACAAACTAGTCAGGGGGGACCAGTAGGCATTGGGGGAGTCCCTGTTCCCCCGAGCACTACCAGGAGTGACTAGAAATAACGGTCACAAGCTGGCAGAGGGTAGATTTAGACTAGACATCAGGAGGCGCTACTTCACAGTCAGGACGGCTAGGATCTGGAACCAACTTCCAAGAGAAGTGGTGCTGGCTCCTACCCTGGGGGTCTTTAAGAGGAGGTTAGACAAACACCTTGCTGGGGTCGTTTGACCCCAGTGCTCTTTCCTGCCATGGCAGGGGGGTGGACTTGATGATCTGTCAAGGTCCCATCCAACCCTACAAACTATGAAACTATGGTAGCAGGATCCCAAGCCTGACTTGACCTGAGTCACATAACCACAGGATATCTGGTCTGGCCAGAGAACCTGATACCCTAGAGAAGAATGCAGGTATGAGACACCCAAACTAAAACTCCCAGCAAGCACCATGACTGTTCACTGATTCAGAGATTTGTATTAAAATGAGAGGAAATGAAATATTTTGATGTTTCTGAATCAACATTTTGCACAGGATACATAATTCAGAAAAATGTTTGTTCGAATTCTTCAACATGCTTCATGTTTACAGCACATTGTATTCGGTGGAAAATGTGGATATTTTGACTGGATTCAGGTTTGAGATTTAAAAAATGTTTCATCCAGTGAAGTAATAATTGGATATTCAACAAGCTCTAATTACACTTATATATATTTTTTAAATTACTAACATCCCATTTAGAGCTCTTTTCATTTTCTTTTTCTTTTGCTCAAGACCACAAGTAGCTAAGGTTATGTTAAAAGTCTTTCCACTTAAGTGTTAAACAACATGTTTATAACCCTGGGTAAGACGAAGCATGGAGGCTGTGTCAGGTAGTTTTGTCTTCTTCACTCATTTTTCGGTTACCAAGAAAAAGCCTTTTCAGTTTATGCTTCAAATTACTCTCAGACAAAAAAATATAGAAATTATCCAGCAAGGTCAGTAGGAAAAAAATCAAGCAAAGTACCTTTGTACAATATATGTGCCAAGAGTTAGTATGACTAACCCAGCAGTTGCAAGAAATAAATTAACTCAAAACCTTTGGTGATAAATGACTGTGGTATTGAAGCTGAAGATATACAATTAAAGGTACACACTAAAGATGTACATACTATTTTTTGTATACACAATTAAAAATGTACACATTATTTTTGAATCCCAGAGCCTCAAGAACTGTCCTTTAATTTGTATTTTTAATCTTCTATTTTGATAAGAAATATATGATTTGGGCAAGCAAACCACCCAGGGAGGAATTCTGTAAAGACTCATCAACACTCGCGTTGGATGACGTATGTTCAAACCTGAACCATGCAAGCACTCCTTAATACTGTACAAGGCACAAGCAGTTGCCATCCTCAAGTCTTCTGCTGAACAGCAAGGGCAGTCATGGAGGAGCCATGGAAATCAGTAATCTTTATATTTAAAGCACTACCACCCAAAACTTCAAATGACTCTCACACAAAACAGTGCAGACACCAACTAGTAAGTTCACAGGTCAGGGGGAGGAAATCAAGTAGTAAATCATCAGGGCCTGGCAGCTTTATGCACTGTTGAATGATAGGAAGCTGAAGGACCCTTAAAGAGAGCAAAATGTCTGTTGAGTTGTCCACCCCAAAGCTACTAACAGACAAATTAGAGCAGCTCACTGCTCTTGGGCTCTTGCTTACACAGGCAAGGACTACATTTAACTTCAAGAGCAATGAGGACCAACCCAGTAAAGGTGAATTGTAAACAACAAGGATTTTTCTCAAGTATGCATTCTCCTTTAGCACAAGTTATAAAACTGGAGACACACAAATCTACTTTACAAATACATTTTCTACCAAGTGCTCTAAGGCATTAGTAAAATAAAGAAATAAATGATTTCTGAATGCAATTTTAAAATTCATATATATATTTAAACAATGCATTGCCAATATGCCACATATTTCTGAACAACTCTGAATTTTTCATGGATCAGGTACTAATGTCAGAAATGTCTGACCCATAGAAACTCCATGGATTTCCTCGGCTTCACAGAACCAAGCCTTTCCTGCAGTTGCTGAACTAGGCATTCTCACCAGATGCAGAGGCAGAGCTCTTGATTGTATCTCACTTGTCTACTTCTTGACTATGTTGTCTAGGGACTTGGCTGAGGTTGGATCATCTCCAGGCCACTGACAATCAGTCAGCCAAGGAAGAGGCTACACCTGAAGGTACAGGACCCTTTTCTGGTTTACAACTTTAATCCTGAGGATAGTCAAAGAAAGGATCAATTGCTCACAGAGGTATGTGTTAATACACCTTGTTTTAAATGATGAATAGGAAGGAAACTGAAACACTTGCAAGCAGATGGAAGCTCAGTTAGTGCTTTCTGATACCCATGCTGTGAGCCTCTTCTAGTGCTGACTCCCAAGAAATTAAAAATGACCGCTGAGTGGACATGACACTTTTCATGCATTCCATCAACCTCTGTAGAGTTTGGAGCTGAAGTGAATTTAGGTGGTGTTAGAGAATGGTGATGTCAAAGCTAGGTGTTTCTATGATTTTTTTGGCTCCCTCTATTGTTTCTTACATAATACCAGATTCTTCCCTTTCCCCAGATCCATCACACACTTGCCTTCCATATTTCCAGGTTGCCAAGCAAACATAAAAGGCTTCAGAGAACTGTTAAAAGCAGTTGATATATAAGGAGCACAAGTAGCAAAGTGTGGATAGGAACCAATAGCCATTTTTAAAAGAAGCAATTCCAATTAAAATTATTGGAAAAAAAGCTCAGGTTGGAGAACCAGGTTAGGTTCTTAACCATTGCAAAACAACTAGGTAAAGAATGTCCTATTTTAAAGATGTGAGAAAAATATTTCCAGGACAGATTTACATTTGGACATGTAAAAATAGCCATTTACTCTCCTAAAACCAGTGGCCTAATTTTCAAAGATAATGAAGTTCTAGATCCCTGTCCTGCAAACAGATTCATGCTTGCTTAAAAAAAATGAAAAATCAAATTGCCAGTGATTTCAGATGTAACTGCTCCTGCGAATAATGTTACCCACACTCAGGATCTCAGACGTACAGATCTAATATTAGCCACCAAAGTTAGTAGTTGAGCTTTGGTGAATTACAACATGGATTCATTTTATATAGCATGTTTCAGGGCCCAATACTAGGTACTTTCTACCATTTTCCAGGAAATACATGCATCCATTGCTGCAGTGCATATACTGGAATGAATGAAAGAGTTTAATTCCGTTTGATGTATTCTGTTTTAAAAATCAATCACTAAGAAAGAACGTAACTTTCAACAGTGGAAGCAGAGAAAAAAAAATTAAGAAGTAGGGGTATAAAATATTTTCTACCATTTCAACCTACTCAGACAAATTGGAGGTTAGATCTTATGGACAAGTCAAATTAAAAGAAAAAGCAGTCCAAGAGGACTGGCAGTTTCTAAAGGATGTAATATTGCAGGCTCAAGTGTAAACTATTCCAATGCAAGAGAAAGATTAGAAGAACCACAAGCGACTGAGATCCTGAGTGTGGATAACTAACTATTCATAGGAGTAGTATGGAGTAGTTGTTCACAGGATAGTTGGAGGCATGTTTAATTTAGAGAAAAAGGGAATAAAGGGCAAAAGACAGCAGCTTTCAAATATATGAAAGGCTTCCATAACAAAGACAAAAATACTTTCTCCCATGCCACAGAGGTCAGGCGATGTGGTAATGGGCTAAAACACAGCAAAGCATTGGACAGGAAAATATTCCTAACTGGAAGAGCAGTAAGGACAATAGAACAAGTTACTACAGAAGATGTGGAATATCCTCCCTTGGAGGTTCTCAAGAAGAGGCTGGATAGGCCTGGGATGGTTTAGGAATAATACATCCTGCATCTGTATGGAGAAGAGAGGGGAGGCAATGTTGGACTAGATGTCACTTGAGGCCCCTTCCAAATCTAAGAGAATATCATTTCAGTTGTGTTTATTAGAAAACAAAATAACCAAAAATAGCTTTTTTGTTTTCAGCTAGTTTTATATCTAAAAGCTTTGCCCCTTTGGTTTTTTTTATCTCCCTGCAATTTCTTACTGTTCTCTCACCCCATCCTTACTTTCCATCTATTTCTGTTCTCTTAGCAGCTCCTCACAGGCAGCAAAGATGCTTTCAAATGTGATTTGAAATTTGAGGTTAAAACAGGAACAAAAATAGGACTAGCTTCTCTAAAGGGAAATCAATAAAGTAAGCAGCTCACACCCACAAGTAGTTAAAGCTGCTGACAGAAGCTAGGAATGAGCTGAAGAAGAGGTGCTTTAAAAGGTCTTTCTTCAAGCATGTATTCTGAATACTTCCAATTGTCACATTAAGCAATGCTTCTTCAGGAGATTGTCTCCTTTAACACTTAGATTATAAAACCACTTGTTTAACTTCTTAAATGGGAAAGAAGAGGCTGATTTCCTTTCACAGGTATAAATCAAAAATACTTACAGTGAAGTCAATGCTATTAAACTGGAATTAAAAAGAAGGGACTCCAAACCAACAGCTGAATGCTCTGCTGTGAAATATGAGTAACCATGATAGAAAGGAAAAGAAAAGGAAGGTGACTTTTCAGTGATACAGCCACAGCTGGCAAGCAAACACAAAACACTATTTTTAGTAGAAAAGTACCTAAATCACCATATTTCACCTCTCCTCAATAACTGGCAGGTGGAGGAGGGAAAGCAGAGTGCTTATGCAAGATTAGCTTTCCAGACTCAGCTTCAGATTCTAACCACACACTGCAATAGTACTCACATCCATTTGTTTTAATCCCACTTCTAGGTTTTAGGAAATACATCAAATAGACTTGAATATACCAGTGCAATTAATGAAAGTATAATGGTACTCTTTCATTTTGTTGTGATAAACAAAGCTCTTTTACTCTCCTCTCATTAGATAGGTTCTCCATTCCTTTACCCATGATAGTTTAAATTAATCTTCATTTTTTTAACAAACAAGGCCAGAAACACATGCAAGATTTTAAATGGGGTCTTATCAGAACAGCAAGACTAACGTATCCCCATTTGTACTAGAAAATATTCCCCCTAATACAATGCTTGACTATCCCCATAGTCAGAAAATTCCTCCTAATCTCCAACCTAAATATTAATTGCTGAAGATTTAAGCCATTGCTTCTAGTCCTGCCCCCTACATTCATGGAATAAGGACCATTTATTTCTGATACGTAATAGCCATCTAGGTATTAGAAGCCTGTTGCCAAATCCCTCCTGAGCCTTCTCTTTTTGAAACCAAATAGTCCTTTCAGCCTGTCCTCAAAAATCTTGTTTCCCTTCATTTTTTTTGCTCTAGAATGGACTCTTTTTAAACTGCCCATAGCCTTCTTGAAGTGCGGGGCCCAAAACTGGAGACAACAACTGCATCTACATGAGATGCTGACTGCTCAGTATCTTGTTAATACTGCGCAGTACCATCATGTGGCATGAAACATGACATGATGCTACTGCGTAGTAATGACCTACTGTTCAGGCAGCATCACCTAAAAGCTGTTCGGCAATGCTACTGCACAGTAACTCCAGTTACTGTGCAGTCATTTAGTACTTGTGTATGGAAGTACTAAATGACTGTGCAGTAACAACTATGCAGTTAGCATCTCATGTAGATGTGGCCAGTGTTTCAGATGAGGCCTCACCAATGAGGAGCAGAGTTGAAGAGTCACTTCCCTTCTCAGGTCCTTCTCTGCAGTACTACAGTTATTGCACTGCAAGTGCACTTTGCACTTGTCCTTGCTGAATCTCATTTGATTAATTGCAGACCATTTCTCTGTATCCTAGCCCTACCCTCCAGAGTATCTACTACTCCACCCAACTTGCTGTTGCCTGCGAATTTGCAAAACATGCACTAGATTCCATCATCCAAATCATAAAGAAAGATATTAAACAATAACAGACTCAGGGCAGATCCCTGGGGAACTTACTTGATACCTCTTCCCAACTAGGCATTGAGCCATTGATGACTACTCACTGGATACAATGATCTAACCAATGATGCACCCCCCTTACAATACTTTTTTCCAGGCTTTATTTCCTTAGTTTGTTAATGAGAATGTCATGAGACAATGTCAAAAGCTTTGCTAATGTAAAACCTTCCTCTGCCTTCTTTCAAACTCTATTCTGTACAAGATCTGGAGTAAAGAGTCATTACACAGGCAGGGTAAGCTGTGCAGCCTGGCAGAAAGTAAGGCCATTAGGGGAGTAATTTTGCTAGGCTGCTAAACCGGAAGTGGTGTTAATTGGATTCCATGCAGTGCAATGTAAACTCCAGATTTTCGGCAGACATAATTAGTCCAGGCACAGTAATTTCTGCTTTAGGAGTCAGCACGCACAAAATACAGTGCCACACAGACATACCTACCATGTCATAGCACTGTGTTTGGGCTAATTTAATTAGGCCAACACAAAGGTCACTGCTGGGGGAGGAGTGTCTTTTGGGAATTTCACACAGGGTATGAACATTTCCTGGTACAGCTCTGTATATGGAAATAATGGGCAAGCAATTGAATTTCAACTTGTTTGTTGCTTTTTCCCTGTGAAATCATGAGAGTAGCCTCTTTCTTAGTAATTACCATAAGGGGAAGTACATTAATTTTTTCATGCTGTGCTTTTAGTTGAAATGAAGAGAAATTAGTTGACCTTTGTTCTACTGTAGGGTATCCTTAAGAAGAACTGAGGAAGCTTTTGTCCAGCAAATTGCTATTTCCCAAAAACTTCAATATGCAGTGGCTGATGTCATGGATAACTTCAGGTCCATTTGCCAAATCATTTCAGCTGAAAAGGAAATATCAAAGCAGTTTGTTTTGAAAATGTCTACACAAGAGATCTTATTTTGTAATAGACACTTGTAATAGAAACCAAGGGAACAAAGGGCTAGATTCACAAAACAGAAGGAAAGGGAGCTACTTTTCAAACAATATTCCAATGGTTAAGCATCCATCTAGGATGCAGGAAACCCAGGTTCATCTGTTTCCTCTCACTGCAACTATGTTTGAATCTGTTACTGTATATATCTTTAGGAAGATGGGTATTCTGGCGTGGGTTACTCTCAATTTGTGTGCTTGATACCGTTCAACTTGGTTGGATTACATCAGTATTCAGACTACTGCCTATCCTTTGGACACTTGACCAGGAGGTGGAAAACCCTGCACCCTACTTTAGCAGATATTTAAGTATTTTATATAAGGTGGACCAGTAGCAAGAAGAGAGATTAAAAGCAACCCACACCATAATACCCTATAACCTGGTTATGAAGGCACTCACCTGGGAGGTGAGTGACATGGATTCAAGTCCCTTCAGTCAGTAAAGAACCAACCCATATCTTGGGTGAGAACTAAAACATTTTTATTTTAGGTTGAGTAGGTTCAGATTCTTAATTGACTGGACTTTTGAACTGAAAAAAAAAAAATCAATTAATCACACAACCCTTTTATTAAGTCATTATGAGTAGGACTAGAGGGCAAGGTTGAGGAATTTCCAAATGTTGCATACGGGTTGTTGATGTGAAAAACTAAAGTATTCAATCAAAGTCTATTGTGTCAGTGCCTATCTGAAGAGCTTGTACTACACACCTCATTGACACAACTGCATATTTTTTGTGAAAAGTACTCAGCTTGTGTGCAATGCTTTGTACAGCGGTACTAACATACCACTGTCTCTACTAGAAATATTGTTCCTAATCCACCCTAGAATTGAGTTAGCCTTTTCCATTGTCACATCACACTAGCAAATCATGGTTCTTGTGTGCATTTTTACTTCTTGTGTGCATTTTTACTTGCTTTGAAAGTAAAGTATCTTCACATTTTTAGAAATTGCACGTGCTCTACCAAACTATACATTATGAAGCAGAAGCTAGAAAATTTCACCTTAAAACTAAAGGTATTTTAAAGTGATAAACATGAACACTGTCTGAAGTCAGAGGATGTGTTTCCCCAGCATAAAAGCTTCAGAAGTGTTAATACTCTTGTTACTTAAAAAAAAGTGTCCATTATTCAGAATTACACAGGTGTTATATTAATTTGGACAGTGAGCCAAATGTAATGGAGCTATGTATTTACACTTAAGACCACGGATTTTTCCCCCAAGGATCAAGTTTTAAGACCATGGAAATGGTTTTCCCTCCTAATGCTGGCCCTAGTCTTATTTCAAAGGACAGCAGATCTGCCATTTTCCCCAAGATCTGTTTTATTATAACTGCTTCCAAGAACACCTGCTGTTTCTCTGTCCCATGGGGCCTGCCACACCATATGTACTTCAGGTTCTCCACTGGCAATGACATTCAAGTTCCTGCCTGCTGACATTGCCTCTGGCTCCATCCCAGCTATGCCTTATCTCCTTAACAGCTACTTGATCTGACCTCTCAATTCTTCCCAGTCAACCATACTTCCTATTTGCTGGACCCTTTTGCATACTCACATCTGACTATTTCCCATTCTCCTTCTCCTTTCATTCCATCATCTACTTTATTTCTATCTCTTAGTTACCTGGAGCTGACATGAAGGAACTGTCCCCATACAATTTCAGATTGGTGCAAAGAGCAAATGGAAGCCAAGATTCCATTTTACACAAATTAATGTAGGAATGTGGTAGGTAAAAATAGCACTATATTAGCACAATGAAGACTGAAGAGGTTTTGAAAGATTTTTAAACTGGCTTTACTCTCACAAGGATATCTTCAGAGAAACACCAGAATAAATTGTTAAAGTTTAATATATGGAACATAATTTATCTCCAATTGTAGATATTAAATAGCTATTATGTCTAATGCAAACACGTGCTACTGTATAGTTCCTCAAAATACCTCTGAACATTGCTCAAGATCAGTTCCAAGTAAAATAGCCTAACCTTACTTTAAAAAGTAATCAATCAAATGGCTTAAATACTCAAGAGAGGAAGCATTCAAAAAAAGCACTAAAGAACCACTTATGCTTTATAAAATACAGATTAATTTACAAAATATGATGTATTCTACAAACATAATGATGAACAAACAGAGGTGAAAAGTAGTGAGAGCTACACTGAGATATGAGATTTGCCACCAAACTTTCCCTGGCCATGTGTATAACAAATCTGTATAATGTGCACAGAGAAAGGGGTACTATTTTTTTTTAAGTGTACATTTTATACTATAGCAAAACCAGTTTAATAGCTTGTGAAAGTATGTTCACTTAGAAAAACTGCTTCTGGAAAAATGTTCCAAATTCAAGATATCTCAAAGAACAAAAATAAAAACAAATTTATATTCCACCTCTTAGCACTTCCAGAAACACCCAACACCCAAAATATCTTTTGCAATTATCTTAATTACTTTTACCTTTGATTTATCTTACAAGGTAATACATTTAAATGGTAATTTCTCATTACTGTAACGCAGGTTAGCCAGCTTTTAAAAATCTTTCCTCAATACTGGTTTGCATCATTCATTACATTGTATAGGTATTCAATGCCCTAATATTTAAAATGTATACAAATAATCTTTATTTCTATATGTTATAGTCTAGTGAGCAAATACAGAGGTCATCAGGCCAAAAAGTTAAAATATAATTATAACAGTTATTTAGACTTTCACAAAAAAA
>NW_005842762.1:462554-482037 GCF_000455745.1 Alligator sinensis | reverse complement strand
TGAGAAAAATTAAGTTTATAGTTGCATTCCAAATATTAACGAGCTGGTGTTTCTACAAACTCTAATATAAACTCACCTGTCACTCAGAGTTTCTCTAAACTTTTTTTCTGGTGTATTGCTGCAAGGTGTTATCAATACAATTGAGTTAAGGTAATATATGCCTGTGCTTAAGGTTTCAGATTCTAGAGTCATATAACTAACTACATAAGAGCCTGAGCTTGTAAAGTTTCTGGTCCTCTCAGTTAGTTTCTGAGGATTCCTATAGACGTGTGGGGAGCCTGCTCCGACATGCTGGAAATCCAGCGTGCAGGAGCATGGAAATTGACACAATCCAGAAGCCTTCCACATCGTGTGCATCAGTGTCCCCATGCATCCCCATGGTGAAAAAATGATGGCGGGGTGCTTTGAAATAAAACACGTTCGATGAGCTTTTGCTCTAAAGTGCCCCACCAACATTTTTTCAGTGGGGGAATGCTGATACATGTGATGCATGGGCACTTTTAATTAGTGTGGCTCACTAATTAGAAGTGCCTGGTGCCATATCCCACAACACATGAAAAAATGCCTTGAGATGCCATCATGCTCTGCCTTCTGCACAATTTTAGATTAACATGGCTAACTACCTTTTTCTAGTCCTCATGGTTCACAGATTCATAGACACCAGGGCTGGAAGGGACCTCAGAAGATCATCGAGTCCAGCCCCCTACCCCAGGGGCAGGAAGTCAGCAGGGGTCATAGGATTCCAGCAAGATAAACATCCAAATGTCTCTTGAAGGTGTTCAAAGTAGATGCTTGAACCTCCTTCGGTGGCAGTCTATTCCAAACCTTGGGATCTTCGACAGTAAAGAAGTTCTTCCTTGTGTCCACCCTGAAACGGTCAGGGAGGAATTTGTGACCATTTGACCTTGTCATCCCTTGGGGGGCTCTGGTGAATGCCCCAAGGGATTACAAGGTCGAATGGTTATTCAGAAGAACTTGTAGACATAAGCAGAGTGTAAATCAAGTTGAGAGATCTTCAACTACACTCAAACAATTGCTTTGAAAAGTGGAAACTGCCACAGGTATCTCAGCTGGGTTCTCACTCTAAGGCCAGCTGATCTGTATGTTCCAATAACTACCACTACAAAATAGGGTTCTGTAGAAATGTCTACACTAAGTGATGCAGTGCTGTGGGAGATACCTAATCTGGTTCAAGTACTGAAAACAGTGCAAGTGTTTCATAGGATAACTAAATGTTAAGATAAATTAGCCCAGACAGAGTACCACACTATACAGATAGATTTCTTCCAGTATCTGAGCTAGCCATTTACATGGTGCAATATTGGGCAGTATAGATATATTCTATGTGATTGTAAAGGTGCTATAGACCAGGGGTGCTCAACCCCTGGCCTGCAGGCCAGATCTAGCCCCAGCACCATGTCATTTGGCCCATGGAACTCCCCATGGGCCCATGGGAACCCATATGCCATGGCCCTGTGCATTAAATTGGTGATGCAGGGTGATACAGGGCAAGATTCCAATGTATGAGGATGGGCAGAACCAGTGTGGGACCGTTAGGGCCCAATCCCACCTGGTGGGAGCCGCACAGGGCCCCAGAACCTGATCCTGGAACTGGGCAGTGGTGGCAGAAGGCCCTGGGACTCAATCCCAGGATGAGGAGGAGGCAGCACAGGGTCCTCAAGCCCAGTTCTGGTGGGTAGAAGTGGCTCAGGATCCTGGGCACTACCTTTGGATTGGCTGGAGGCAACATGGGACCTGAGAACCAACCCAGTGGGTGTAGGCAGTGCAGGGGCCCAGAGGCCAGGGCCCAATCCTAGCATGCAGAGTCTGATGTGGCCTGCAGATCAGCCCTGTACCATTCATTATGATGATGGAGCCAAATGGTTAAGCACCCCTATTATAGTCCATTTATGCCAAAGAAAACCCAATTGTTGGGGTAAATATTGGGAAGTTCATGCTTCTACTTCTACTTATCTGGGGTTTCAGAGAGAAGACAAGAAGATAGGGGTAGATGACAGGGTCAGCAGTTGCTAGTAGAGGGTCATAGGAACCATGTCATGTGTCATGGCTGCTCTTAATTTGGCCCTGCTTTCTGGTATCTAAAGGCCAATTTTAATGGGTAACATCCTAGCAAGGTAATGCTCCTAGACGCTTGTTAGTAAGTCTGTACTCAGCAACAGGCATAATTATCTTCCCTAATATTGGCTCCTAAATAACACTTTTCAAGTAGATTCTATGGGCTGTAACGAAGGGCAGCTGCAGAAAGGAATTCTAAGTTGGAGCCTTCACATTTCATCCCTGGCAGCTCTGTAGAAAACAATTTTATAAAAGCCAGTCAGAATATGGACTTTCATTTCTACCCAGGAGAACCTGTACAATCTTTTCTCCTATGTCTGAAGAAGGGTGATTGTAGCCCAAAGCTTGCAATTAAATACATTTTTTTGCAAACATTTAGAAAATCTAGTTGGTCTAATAAAATATATCACCTCTACCACAGGTTCCGATTCCTTTTGCCTCTAGTCCAATATGGCTACAACCTGGATGCCAATCAGAATATGGATGCATTCAAATACTTCTTATGTAGTGTTATTTTATGGCCATTTTGAGATTACCTATGTGATGGGATAGAGCTATATTCCACCCTCTAGCCACCAAAGAACATATACAAAGAAAAGTCCACCACACAAAATAGCTCAACAGAATGAAAGCATATTTTACTATTGTACTCTCTTCTGCACACCCACTATGCTTGATTTACCAACCTCCATTATGGACTGTCATCCTCAACTATGAGGAACTCTCAGTGAAGATGGCAATAATAGTGTTTTACCTTTTTTTTTTTTTTTTTGCATTTCCA
The DNA here is from genome assembly GCF_000455745.1 of Alligator sinensis. Classification (NCBI taxonomy): domain Eukaryota; kingdom Metazoa; phylum Chordata; order Crocodylia; family Alligatoridae; genus Alligator; species Alligator sinensis. The sequence continues at coordinate 479,180 of NW_005842762.1, read as the reverse complement.
TCTTTGCTGCTACTTTACAATGTCATCTAAAGCTAAATAAAGATAATGCATTCTTTTCTCTGTCTCATATGGATACATGAGCCATAAGTGGATGCCTAGTTTGACAGATGTAGGACCTCCGTTACAGAGATGCCCATCAACCCTGATTCAAACTGAAGTAATTCAGAGCAGCAAGTTGTAAGCATCCTTAAGCTATCAGGTCCTTCATGAATCAAAATTAGCAGCTAAAAACTGGGACTTGTTCCAGGTGAGGTTGATAGACGATATCTAGTACATCTAAGTTAAGAATTGCGTAAACATTTTTTCTTTCATGACACTGATTTGAGCAGTTCTAGTGCTTATTTTCCAGAACCATAACACTCTTTTGGCTGTTAAATTAGAATGACATTTTCTGTCACTTTGAGATATGAAAAAGCATCAGGAATGGAATACTGCTTTGAATAAAATTATTAATAAATGGGAAAGAACTTGCTTACTAATGATCAGTTAATTAACTGTGTGTGAGACTATAATGACACAAGCTAACACATTAAGTTTAGATAGAGGATGTTGACTGTACAATATCAGCAGTTATGTTTTCTCGCATATATGTATACACACACACACACACACACACTAATTCTCTTAGCTCCTCACTTGATTAGACTATATCTTTCTTTTTATTTTATAGAAGATTCTGGGATACAATTAAATTAACATACAACTTCCCAAAGTCAACTGCAGAAGTCAATTTACATATGATTGCAAATCAGTAGTGAGGACACGTGGCCCATTGTTTGGTCCACAGACTGCAATGCAGCCTTCTCTCCTTAACACTTTCTTTGGCAATTTCTCTGTACTTCCAGATCACTGAGCCATAAAATTTTAAGTGACATCTATCCTGCATCAGTAAGTTAATTCTCTTTAAAAACTGTCCTATATTGAGACATACCATTTAAAATATTAAAGGGAAAAAAAGAGAGAAAGAAATGCTTAGATTAAAACACCACTGTTTTTTTTTTAAGTTCAGAAATATGATTGCTAAATTATTACTATTTAATTATTGCCATTTTGCAGCTAACTTCCCCACCCTCTCAGTAGAGGTAATTTGCCATCTTCACCAACCTGGGTCTAAATTAGTAGGGGCAGCACTCTTGTGGAACCAAAATAGCATAAAAAGGCATATGCTTAGAAATTATCATATTCATGACTTTCTAGATAATCTTGTTACAGAGCAGTATAAGATAAAAACTAAAAGTAGAAATACTGTAGTGTCAAATTCCCTACTTAATTAGACAGCTCCTTTAAACTGTATTACATGTTTCAAAACATAAAGGACCATAATATTTAAATTAGCCAATCTATGTCTTGTCATTCCCAAGCATCAAGGAAAAGTAATCCTGAAATAAAATAAATTAATGAACCAAATATATAGCAAGGAAAATTTCTCTCTCTTGTATTTAAATGCAAATCATTTACATAAAAGGCAATTCTATGTGTATAATATTTTACAGCTTTTCATCAAAGTACAAAGCTATAGAGAGATACCCTTTTGCCCACCTATGCTCTTTGAATCAGAATCTTTTCTGTGCTCTTTGTAAAAGGTAAGGACAAGTGTTTTTTAAAACAGATAAATAAAGTATATAAACATATTGACCGTGACCAGATGAGCATGGCCGGGTGGTATGTGGTGCCGCAGACACGTCTGCGATGCCTTCAGCTGTTTTCTGTGTTGCAAAGGACTAGTGAGGAGAGTTTTTTTGATCCCTGGATACCTGAGAAGTGGCTGGGCAGGCTGTGCCAGGCGGGGGTTCCTTGCACCCAGCGCACTGCTTACCATTTCTATCACAGGGGATCCGCTCCAAACGCCTGCAGCTCCCACACTTGCAGCATGGAAGCCCCATGCTGGATTCCATGGGGAAGCAGGGGGCAGGGCTGCCAGCAGAGTGTGGGGACCTGCACAGCAAGGAGCAGGGAAGCAGCCAGTGCGGGTCTTCCCTTGCTGCGAGTGCTGGAGTTGCAGGTGCATGGTGGAACCCCAGCGATAAGGCAGGCTCCGCTCCCCACCAGCTGTTGATAGCTGGATAGGAAGAGACTAAGTCAGACAGGTTCTTTTGGGCCTACAGAGCCTAGTAGGTGGGCTAGGGCCCTGAAAACAGAACCGGATGGGACTATCTAAGACTGTGGAGCAGCAATTACTGTGCTCAGTGGATGGCCTGTTGACTGGGACCATTGCATCCACAGGTAGCCAAGAACACTGTTATGGTGTGGTAGGGATCTGGGACTCCTCAGCCTGAAGAAAAGAAGGCTGAGAAGGAACCTGGTAGCACCTTACAGCTACACTAGGGGAGTACATCGAGGGCTCAGTGAGCAACTGTTCACCAGAGCACCTGAGGGGAAAACCAGGAGTAATGGCCACAAACTCCTGGAAGATCTATTCAGGTTCAACGTTAGGAAAAACTTCTTCACAGTCAGGGTGTCCAGGCTGTGGAATAAGTTCCCTCCAGAGGTGGTGCAGTCACCTACCCTGGAAATCTTCAAGAAGAGACATAATAGTCACCTTGCTGGAGTCACCTGACCACCCAATTATCTTTCCTGCTTGGTGCAGGGGGCTGGACCTGTTGATCTTCCAAGGTCCTGTCTGGCCTTACAGTCTATGAATCAGGGGTGGGAGTGTAGAGGAAGGAGAAGCCCCCAGAAGACGCAGGGACTGAGCCCGTCCATACATTCCAACTCCCGAGTAACTGAACAGTCCGTCAAGCAGCGGCAGGGGAGAGACAGTGCAGTCCATCAGAAATTATGGATAGGCACGCCCCTGCCTTCCCAACGGCACAGCTAGATCAGATGCGAAGGAGGTATGGGCCTCAACCCTACTGGGTGACACCCCTACGATAGGCAATTACTATGGAGTCAATCTTTGCACTCATTTACTATGAATTGAGATGTTTGTGTACCTGTCCATATCTGAAGGTCCCTGTAAGTCTAAGTTCCGTTGATTTTCATTGAGAACTTGTACATTTAAGTGACAGTCATTTTGAAAATGAGATTTAGGTGGTTTGAAAAATGTACCTTATGTGCCTATTTGCATTGTACAAAATATGTATATGTAAATGTGCAAGAATTCTTCCAGTGACAGAGATTGAGACGAATAAAGTGGAGGTAAATACAGGTCAAAATGAACACTAAGAACACAACTAATGTATATTTTCAAGATAAGTTTTCAGGATGAAGGTATATTGTATCGTTTTATGATGAACATATAAGAATATATTTACACATTCTCCAGGTTCTCACCATTCAATACCAAAGTGACTTTGAGCACTCTTTCACTAATATATTTTCTTGTCATTGGACCTTCTCTTTGGCTGCTGAGAACATAGTCACACAGTAAATAAAGTAGTGAACTGTCATAGAACATAGTGTTTCAAATACTGTATTTTACAAAAATGAAAACTTAAGATAAAAAGTAGAATAGATAAATTTATACTTCTTTAAAAATATGCCAGTCATCTTAGAGGATGACCCAGTTCAGTGAACAAGGTTATAGTTTAACAACTAAAGCTGACATTCTCTTGAGTTAAATTTATGTACTGTGACTGCAATACACTTTCAATTTATTTTTTATCTACTGCATTACACTATGTCATCCTGCTTGCTGACATTCATATAAACCTATGGAGAAAATCAGGTTTTATGAATACCTGTCTCAGAAGTGCATATTTAAAAAAGTGAAATGCAAAAACCCTAAAGAAGAAGAAAAAATGGATATATATTTACAGAAATGCCACTGCTTTTTAAAAAAATACCACATTACACCCCTGAAGATATGTAATAACATTTCAGATGATTGATCAAAATGTTGCTGGTGTATTGATGTTGCAAAATATGGTCCCACAAGGAAGATTCATAGCCCTCCCGGGACTTGCAAAAGATTAAGCAAATATATATAGAATCATAGAAAAGTAGGGTTGGAAGGGACCACAGGAAGTCATCCAGTCCAACCCCTTGCTCAAAGCAGGACCATCCCCAACTATATTATCCTAGCCAAGACTTTGTCTAAGCAGGTCTTAAAAACCTCTGTGGATGGAGATTATACAACCTCTCTGGGTAACCTGTTCCAGTGTTTTACTACTCTCCTTCTGAGAAAGTTTTTCCTAATATCTAACCTAAACCTCCCTTGCTGCAACTTGAGACCATTGCTCTTTTTTCTGTCATCTGCCACCACTAAGAATAGTTTAGCTCCATCCACTTCGGAGCCAGCCTTCAGGTAGTTGAAGGCTTTTAATAAATCCCCTCTGAGTCTTCTCTTCTCTAGACTAAATATGCCCAGTTCCTACAGCCTCTCCTCATAAGTCATGTACCCTAGCCCCCTTACCATTTTTGTTGCCCTCCAACTTGCCTACATCCAACTCTCTCCAACTTGCCCACATCCTTTCAGTAAGGGGGAGTGGGGGGGGGGGGTCAAAACTAGACACAGTACTCCAAATGTGACCTTACCAGTGCTGAATAGAGGGGAATAATTACTTCCCTTGACCTGCTGGCAACAGACCTACCAAGGCAGCCCAGTATGCTGCTAGACTTCTTGGCGACCAGGGCACACTGCTGGCTCATATTCAGCTTATTGTTCACTGTAACCCCCAGGTCCTTTTTTGAAGAGCTGCTGCCTAGCCAGTAAGCCCCTAGACTGTAGCAGTGCATGGGATTCTTCAATCCTAAATGCAGGATTTTGCACTTGTCCTTATTGAAACTCATGAGATTTCTTTCGGTCCAATCCTCCAATTTTTTTTAAGTCCCTCTGAATCCTAACCCTACCCTTCACTGTATCTACTACTCCTGCCAGCTTACTGTCATCTGCAAACATGCTGAGGGTGCATTCTATGCCATCTTCCAGGTCATTGATGAAGATATTGAACAAAACTGGTCCCAGGACCAACCTCTCTGGTATACCACTTGATACTGGTTGCCAACTACACATCAAGCCATTGACTACTACCCTCCACTAACTACCCTCTAAGCCTGATGACCCAGCCAAATTTCTATCCACCTTACAGTCCATTCATCCAAACCATACTTCCATAGCTTACCTGCAGGAAAGTTGCAGGAAACCATATCAAAATCCTTGCTAAAGGCAAGGTATACCACTGATCTCCCTGCAACCTAGTCAACTGATCATAGAAATCAATCAGGTTGGTCAGGCCTGACTTGCTCTTGGTAAATCTGTGCTGACTGTTCTAATCACCTTTTTCTCCTCCAAGTGTTTAAAAATGGATTCGTTGAGGATCTGGTCCAGGATTTTTCCAGCAATTGAGATGAGGCTGACCAGTCTATAGTTCTCTGGATCTTCCTATTTCCCTTTCTTAAATATGAGCACTATATTCACCCTTTTCTAATCATCTGGGACCTCACCATGAGTTTTCAATGATGGCCAATGGCAATGACATCAGCCAACTCCCTCAACATGCTTGGGTGCATCCTGTCTAGCCCTATGGACTTTTATATGATGCAGGAAGTCTATGGGTCAACAAGAGGTAAAGCGCTGCTCGACCTGGTTCTGGCAGCTGGGGATAACCTAATCAGCAACCTAATGATCGAAGGGAAGCTGGGTGACAGTAAGCAGAAGCTGATCTCCTTCACCATCCGCCGTAAAGCTGGCAAGTCAGTCAGTAATACAGAAGTCCTCAACTTCAGGAAAGCTGACTTTGACAAGCGAAGGAGGTTTGTCAGTGAGCCCAAAGAGGAGGCGAGTTCAGGACGAGTGGTTTCTCCTCAAGGGAGCAATTCTGGATGTGCAAGCAAAGTCTATCCCATCTTGGAGGAAAGGCAGCAAAAGAGCATAGCAGCCCCCTTGGCTCTCCAGGGAACTAGCAGACCTCCTGCATCTTAACAGAAAGACCTACAAAGGATGGAGAACTGGAACCACCACCAAGGCAGAATACTCTGCTCTGGTCCAGACCTGCAGAGAGAAAACCAGGAAAGCCAAGGCTGCAATGGAACTCCAGCTAGCTACAAATATCAAGGACAATAAAAAGTCCTTTTTTAGATATGTGGGGAGCCGGAGGAAAAGCAAGGGCAACATTTGACCCCTGCTAAACCAAATGGGGCTACTGACAACCGATGCCCATGAAAAAGCAAACTTGCTAAATGGGTACTTTGTGTCAGTTTTTCACCAGTCCCAAGGGACACCCCTACCCACTGTGGGTCAGGGAGGCCCAGGTGAGGGAGACTCCTTACTCTCCATCGAAGCTAACCTTGTGAAGGAACACCTTGACAGGCTGGATATCTTCAAGTCAGCCGGCCCTGATGGTTTACACCCAAGGGTACTCAAGGAGCTGGCTAGCATCATACCTCAGCCCCTGGCATGGATCTTTGAGAACTCCTGGTGCTCTGGTGAAATACCCAAAGATTGGAAGAAGGCCAATGTCGTGCCTATCTTCAAGAAAGGGAGGAAAGTGGATCTGGCAAACTATAGGCCCATCAGCCTGACCTCTATCCCGGTCTTGGAGGAAGGTCTTGGAAAAGATTATGAAAGAGGCCATCCTTAACAGACTAGCTGATGGCAATATCCTGAGGGATACCCAGCATGGGTTTGTTGCGGGTAGGTCTTGCTTGACCAATCTTATCTCCTTTTATGACCAGATGACCTATCACCTTGACAAGGGAGAAGAGATTGACTTGACTTTAAAAAAGCCTTCAATCTGGTATCCCATGATCACCTCTTAGCAAAACTGACTATGTGGCCTTGACCTCACCACCATCCGCTGGCTGGGGAATTGGCTCCGTGGTAAGACCCAGAGGATGGTAGTTGATGGAAGACAATTATCATGGTGCGTGGTGACCAGTCGGGTCCCTCAAGGCTCTGTACTAGGGCCTAAACATTTTAACATCTTCATCAATGATGTAGACATTGGTGTCAGAAGTGGGCTGGCCAAGTTCACCGATGACACCAAACTCTGGGGTAATGCATCCACCCCAGAGGACAGGAGATTCAGGCAGATCTTGACAGGCTCATGAAATGGGTGGATGAGAACCTGATGGTGTTTAACACTAAAAAATGCAAGGTTCTCCACCTTGGGAGAAAAAACCTGCAGCATGCTTATAGGCTTGGTAGTGCTACGCTGGTTAGCACTACAGAGGAAAGGGATTTGGGGGTCATGATTGACCACAAGATGAATATGAGCCTTCAATTTGATGCTCCAGCTAGTAAAGCAAGTAAAACGCTGGCTTGCATCCATAGATGCTTCTCCAGCAAATCCCAGGACATCATCCTCCCGTTGTACTCAGCCTTGATGAGGCCACAGCTGGAGTAACTGTTTTGGACTCCACAATTGAAAAAGGATGTGGAGAAGCTTGAGAGAGTCCAGAGGAGACCCACGCACATGATCAGAGGTCAGGAAAACAGACCTTATGATGAGAGGCTGAGAGTCATGGGACTCTTCAGCCTGGAAAAGTGCAGGCTCAGGGGAGATCTGGTGGCCACCTATAAGTTTATCAGGGGTGTTCACCAGGATCTGGGGGAACGTCTGTTCACCAGAGCAGCCCAAAGGATGACAAGATTGAATGGTCACAAACTCTCCACGACCGATTCAGGCTGGACATAATGAAGAACTTCTTTACTGTCCGAGCCCCCAAGTTTTGGAATAGACTGCTGTCAGAAGTGGTTCAAGCACCCACTTTGAACACCTTCAAGACACATTTGGATGTCTATCTTGCTGGGATCCTATGATCCCTGCTGACTTCCTGCTCCTGAGGCAGGGGGCTGGACTCAATGATCCTTCTGGGTCCCTTCCAGCCCAAATGTCTATGAAATCTATATGTCCAGCTTTTAAAAATAGTCCCTAACCTGTTCTTTCACCACAGTTGGATTCTCATCTCCCCCCAAACTGTGTTGCCAGGTGCAGTAGTCTGGGAGCTGACCTTGTCTATGAAGACTGAAAAGAGCATTGAGTACTTCAGCCTTTTCTGCATCCTCTGTGACTAGGTTACTTCCCCCCTGTCAATAAAGGACCCACACTTTCCCTGATCTTCCTCTTGTTACAAGTTACTGTTACTGACATACTTGTAGAAACCCTTATTGTTACTCTTCACGTCCCTTGCTAGCTGCAACTCCACTTATGCTTTGGCCTTCCTGACTTCATCCTTACACGCCCAAGCAATACTCTTGCCCAAGCAACTACTCTCTAGTTGTTTGTCCAAATTGTCCAATATTCCACTTCTTGTAAGCTTTCTTTTTGTGTTTTATTTTACTGAAGAGTTCCCTGCTAAGCCAAGCTGGTCTTCTGCCATACTTGCTAGTCTTTCTGCACATCAGGATGGTTTGTTCCTGCACTCTCCTTTGAAGTACAGCCAGCTCTCCTGGACTCCTCTACACCTCAGTCTGGCTTCCCAGGGGATCCTGCCTGTGAGTTCCCTCAGTAAGTCAAAGTCTGCTTTTCTGAAGTCCAGGGACTTTACTCCACTGCTCTCCATCCTTCCTTTTCTCAGGATCCTAAACTCTATCTTCTTGTGGTCTCTTCTGGCCAAGTTGCCATCTACTATTACATTCCCCACCAATTCTTCCCTGTTTGTGAGCAGCAGGTCAAGAGGAGCATGACCGCTAGTGGGCCACTCGAGCACTTGCACCAGGAAATTGTTCCCAACACTCTCCAAAAACTTCCTAGATTGCCTATACACTGCTGTATTGTCCTCCCAGCAAATGTCAGGGTGATTGAAGTCCTCCATGAGAACCAAGGCCTGTGATTGGGAAATTTCCACTAGCTATGTGAAGAAAGTCTCATCCACCATATCCTCCTGGCCAGGTGGTCTATAGCAGACCCCCCACCACAACATCACCCTAGTTGCTCTCTCCTCTGACCCTAACTCAGAAACTTTCAATAGGTTTATCTTTAGTTTCATGCTGGAGCTCTGAGCAATCATATGGGTCTTTTACATAAAGTGCAACTGCTCATCCTCTTCGCCCCTGTCCTTCCTGAACAGTTTATATCCATATATGGTCTGACATGATCATGCTGCAATCAGGATACAAATATAGCATTTGTGCCTAAAGATACAAATACAGAGTTTCTGCTAATTTGTTCATATTTGTGGCGTTTCTGACACTTTCAGGGTATTCTATAATCAATGAAGTACAGTAAGGCAAGTAGCTTGTTAAAAATAACTGCTTAGTTCATGAAGACCATCTCCACACCACTACTTGTTTGCAACTCTATCCAGAGAGCATCTGCAGTCTTGGAATGGAGAAGTACCCAACACCCCCTAACTATCCCTATTGTGCAGATCCAAGGTGGGGAGAGGGATATCTTCCAACCAATATACAGTCTACATAACTTAAAAAAAAATTGCACGTTTTGGATACATCATGGGATGTAGGGGATTGCTGAAGCATGGGTGGTAACAGCCAGAAGGGGGTGGAAAGTTTCTCAGATACCATGAAAGGGAGCATGATACAGATGTCTAGACAAAAGTCTATTCCATAATTCCTTTAATGGTTTGCAAAACAAGAATATTGCACAAGTCTCTAATAACTATTTGGGATTGGGTATACAGGGGTGAAATTGTCTTTAGTTTTAATGTTCTTTTCTCCTCCTCAACTCCTGTCAGACCAGGAATTGTCCTTGGAATTCTTCTTTGTCTGTTTCTTTTGATTCTCACTGAATGTGCTCAGAAGTGCTTTAAAAACCAGTTATATTGGCATTACAAAGGCATTATCAGATGGGATACTCCCTTTGAATAGGTAGCAACTGCATTGCTAAGCAATTGCAGCTTCTGTGGGTGAACAATTTCAACTCCTTGGCTTTTTGCTGGACAGGGCCCATCCATGTGGAGTATTGCACCAACTTCAACAAGTCACACATGTAGTTTTAGTAGCAGAAAGAAGAGGTTGTCCTTGAATCATCTCCCTGAATTACTTCTGGGAAAAAGCAAGTAGCATAATACAGTATTAGAAGGAAGTACACATTGGTTTTCAGGCTTCATATTGTACATATTCCAGAAGAACAGTGGAGATGGTCACCAAATATATATTCCATACACTGAACTCAAGCCCTTATATGGTCTCCATTTTTACAGCCAGAATAGGTTTTTCTCTGGCTGGATGATTATTTGTCTCAAGATGTGCATCAATAAATTCAGTTTTATTGAATTTGCACAAAAGCCCCTTCAGCTCAGCTCTCACATATAAAATATTCATCTACCACAAAGTCTTGAGGCAAGTCATCAAATCCAATCTGCAGACTCCTAACAATAACAAAATTGTAACCATGTCATTTAAACATCAAATCTAAAGAAAAGAAAACATCAATAAAATATAATTCAGGCGTTTAGCAGGGTGGCAAAAAAATGCTTGATAAAATAAAATGACAATAGTCAATACTTATTGAAAAATATAACTTTGCATGTTCAATATATTATATAACTTACAAAAAGGGTATCAAATATCTGGCATAATTAACTAAACGTTTTTGGCTTCAGATAGAATATTGCCACTTCTGTAAAATGCATTGTAGAGTATTGAATTATTCCTATTCAGTGTACACAAGATGTCATAGTTCCTCATAAGAACTATTCTATATAAATACGTTTTCAGGATTGCATTGTGCACACCCATATGTGGTTTGTTTGTGGAGCTGACAAAAAGTCATACTTGTGGAGAAGCTCACAACTCTTTTCAGATCATGACACGTAAACCACTTCCATGAATAAATCAACAGCTGTTGCTATTGATACTGAACCAAACCCTGTTTCTGCCCATGCTGTTCCATATATACATTGGATTTTCCAATAACTTGTACTAGAAGTAGTCAGATATATGGTAAAATGGGTAAAGTGAAATCTTGGAATTGAATGCCTTAGTCTAGTGGTTTTCAACGTGTTGTCCATGGACCCCCGGGGGTCCACAGACTGTATCTAAGGGATCTGTGAAAGATGGCTATGCTCAAAAGTATGTAAATATGCACACTTATAATGCAAAGGGGTTTGCATCTACATTAAAAAAAAAATTAGGTGTCTGTAAATGAAAAAAATTTTGAAAACCCCTGCCTTAGCCATTTCCTTCTACTTCTCTGCCACAGTAGCTGAAATATCACATGCCATAGACAGTTTCCTGATGGTGGATCACTCTCTACCTTTTTTGTGGTCCCAGCTTTTAAATCCATAAAAGTTAGGGTCTACTTTAGCCCCATTCCTTTTGCACTAGTATTGTAATCACCACAGGGTATTCCTTATACCTAGAACACCCGCTTTGGACACCAAGAACTGCAAGCTAATTGCAACCCCAAACCATCAAGTTTTCTTTGAACAAGCACAGTAAAGATAAGACTGGCAGGATTTTGAGTTTCCCATTTTTTTAAATGAACGACCAGGTTCTCTGTTTTCAATTATAATAACTTCAGCTTTAGTGATGGTAAAACAGGTCATTTCAAGTTAACGTAGAAGGGTGTAACACAGCTATCAACTGCAATACATTTACAATGGGATAAAAATAGCCCACTGCATTATCAAGAAAAGGCATTTAGTGGTGGTGAAGAATATTGTTTAGGCGTGTTTATGCAGTGAATATTAATTATGCACAAAAATGACAACTGAGGTATAACAGCAGACAGATACTTACATGACTGAAATATTAAAGCTAGATAAAACATTGCATGAAACCTTCACTATGTTAGCCATTAGGGGTTTTTTTCCCCTTTTCATAGTGAATTGCAGACTGAGTTAGGCTAAGTATAACTTAAGCTCCTTCTGTTAACTTCTCCACAATTAGCAAGATTTCCATTATTACCAATGTTGGTCCATAAACAGTAATGTGATGGAAATGTCTTTGGTAATAATTTTAAATGACACTCTTAGTTTAAATTTTAAAAACACATTTCTGATAGTTAATAAAATATTACACATATTCAGCTATGTATCATGATTGGTTTATTACTGGATGTATTTAAAGAGCTCCCTCCCCATCTTAAACAAAAGTAGAATCTGTAAGACATTTTCTATTTTCCAAAAAACACTCTCTAACAAATCAAGATTACACCTGCTTGGGAATGCTCCAGAAAGGGAAGAAACAGTAGACTGGCCACAGACACAGCAGTTGAAGTTGGGTATAGAATGGAAAAGTTCCTTACCACATGCTAATGCTGCTAACAATGCTGGTTCCTTGTATTTAATACAGGGCACATCTACACATGCCCCTATGGCACATTGCTACAGCAATTTAACATCATGTGCAGACATACCCACAGTGATGTAATTTAAGATACTGCACTTTACATTGAGGGAGATTTTGACTGCCAGAACTTTCAAGCATAAAACTCTTTCTTGTACACCAGGGGCGGGCAATTATTTTGGGTGGAGGGCCCTTTGCCAAGTTTTGGCAAGCTGTCAAGTGCTACATTGGTAGCCCCGCCCCTTGATGGGTGCTCTGCCTCCTAGTCACCATCTTGTATACTTGCCCTATGAGGAGAGATTGGGACACCTGGACCTCTTCAGCCTCCGTAAGAGAAGGTTGAGAGGCGACCTTGTGGCTGCCTATAAGTTCATCACGGGGGCACAGAAGGGAATTGGTGAGGTTCTATTCACCAAGGCGCCCCCAGGGGTTACAAGAAATAATGGCCACAAGCTAGCAGAGAGCAGATTTAGACTGGACATTAGGAAGAACTTCTTCACAGTTAGAGTGGCCGAAGTCTGGAATGGGCTCCCAAGGGAGGTGGGGGTCTCCCCTACCCTGGGGGTCTTCAAGAGGAGGTTAGATAAGCATCTAGCTGGGGTCCCCGGAACCCAGCCCCCTTTCCTGCCTATGCAGGGGGTTGGACTCGATGATCTAGTGAGGTCCCTTCTGACCCTAGCATCTATGAATCTATGGAAGTCCTGTCTCCTGACCCCCAACTTTTGCCACCAGAAGACCCTCCCCTTGCCCCTGGAAATACTCCTTTCAGCAAGGGGCTTTGCCATCTCAAAATCAGAAAAATACCAAACCATGTTCTAAAAATTGAACATCTACAACATTCATTACTTTGATTTCAAAAAATATTTTTGTCTTGATTTACATGCATTTGTGTAGCATACATAGAGGTGATTGCACAATAGCTTAAAATGAAGTCTTACGCTTTTATATTGGGTTGGGGGGTTGGGTGGCGTGAGGGGGTGGGTATAGGTTTGTGGAGGCTGTGGGTGTGTTGGGTATGTGGGGTGTGGGTGTGTCTGTGGGGGAGACAGATATGGGGTAGGGGTGGGGTGAGGGAGCATGTGGGTATGTATATATGGGGTGTGCATGGCTATGGGGTTTGTGGGGAGCTGTGTGTGGAGGGAGGATGACTGGGGTATGTTAGGGGTTGTGGGTGTGGGGGTCTGCATATATGGCAGTGCAAGGGGGGTGTGGGACTCATCCTATGATACACACACACACACACACACACACACACACACACACCCCATCCTGCTCTTGGACCTGGGGTGCCCACACAGTCCCCATGCCTCTGCAGTCCGGTGATGCAGCCAGGGGCCACATGTTGCTGGAGCAGCCAGCATCCTGCAAGGAAGCAGTGAAAGCTGCGGCAGGCAGAGATTCCAGTTGGGTGTGTGGGGGTGGGAAGGGGCTGGGGGTGGGGAAGGGCCAGGCTGGCCTTGCTGTTGAGTCCTGTTGGCTCCTCCTGGTTTATATTGCCCCTGGTTCCTATCATCTTTGATAGGTAGCCAGGATCAGATAAATATACATTTTCTAAATTTTTTAGGGGCCCCGCAGGCTGGATGGAATGGTCTGGTAGGCCAGATCTGGCCCATGGGCCATATTTTGCCCACCCCTGATCTAAGCCCAGTGGCAAGGGAGAACCCTGAACAACAGACATCCATCTTGCTGCAGCCTTCTTCCATCTTTACAGCTGTTGAGATCCCTACATTTTCTTCTTCCTGATCCACCACTGGGGACTTGGGTTTTGGACTATGGTTTGTCTGGAACCTCCCCTCAGGCCTGTTCACTATTGGTGACTCCCTGCCAGGAGTACAAGACTTCAGGTGACATACCCCTGAGGATCATTGGGACACACAAGCATCTCAACCCCTACAAGGTCTCAGTCCATGGAGAGGTGAGCTGAATCAAAACAGGCATGACAATCATCTACATGCATCACTCTTCCAAGCTGTTTTGCTGCTCCTCTGCCAGAGAGTATCACACACACTGATCGGTTTGTCTCAGTAAAAAAGTTCAATAACTCTACAGATGTGTTCTAGAAAAAAGAATGTATCCCATACACTTCAGAGGGACCTGAAGCAGGATAGTGGACTTGTATGTTTGTGGGATCCAAAGGCAAAGGGCTTTCTCCCAGGATAAATGTGACATCTGTTTACAGACTTAAAGCCTTAGACTTTTTCCCTTGGATAACATTGACTTGATATGTACTGTTTAGTAATCTATCAGTATTTGCAGTGATCTCTATACATTATCTGGTTGTGGAAAGTGTTCGGACTGCTTTCATGGAGGCATATATAAAAATAAATAAACAAACACACACATATATTTAGAACAAATATGAATAAGCTCTGGAGGTGGTAGTTTAATACTGGGCAAATTTTATACCAAATAATTGGTCATTTCATAGTTGAAAGGCACAAAATAAACAATGGCTTAGAAAAATAAATCTATCTTAAATATATCTATTTAAATTGGGAGCGTGTTGCTTGAAGCTTTATGGGTATGGAACTGACTGAAATATTATTTATAAGTATGCATCCACTACTCACAAGGAAATAAAGATAAGAACAGGTTCTCCAGTATGGTGGAATTTCTTTGCCCAGACATGGTTTTATACTGAAAATGTAAAAATGAGTGCAGTGCAAAAAATGTTTTATGCTCCCAGAAATATTTTCTACCATAATTTTGATAAAAGTACTATTACAATTCTATTATTGTGTTTCTAAAATATGCACCAGATGCAGACTGTGTGGATTTTAGCAAATAAAGAAAAGTGAGCAGCTTCTCCACCCCTCTTTTACCATATTCAGATCAATAACACATTTGTGCCAATAGTGGGGGGCTGTGTCAGGAAGACTGTAAAAGATAATCTTAGTTTGCTCTTTTCTGTGATGAAATACATTGAAAAGCAAGCAAAGATAGGCTTTGAAAGATTATTTATTTTAAAATTGGATGCCTTATTATGAGAGTCAGGAACAAATGTAAAGATATGAGATCAGGGCCCTGTTTACAGGCTTCTTAAAGGGAGACATACATACTGTGTTTGGGGAACATGTGTCAGACAATGCAGAGGACAGTTAGAAGAATGGCTGATATTAATTAAAGATAGTAGAACAGGAACAATAAAGAAATCAGCTAATCTTAATTTAAAGCACATACAGATAGCAAATTGAAAGCCAGCATTCCATTTTCCTGTGCTTTTAGAGAAACTGATCCTACTAAAATTCTGCCCAAAGGATATCGAGTTACAAAAATTACATGATGAATTGGCTTATTATATCCTGCAAATAGTATTCTCTTGCTATCTACTTTGGTAATGATAACCAAACAGGTGTTACATACAGCTGGTAAAGAACAATGATAATACAAGGGGTCAATGGGCTTTCACCCACTTACGCTACATCTGTATTTGACCCATTGTTACTACATCCGGGCTTGTAAGGGGCTCAAAACTATACTTTTGTCCTCTCTGTGCGGAACTCCCACTGAAACTGGTGGGAATCTTGTCCCCTAAACTAATTTGATTGAAACCTGTAACTGAGAGCCACTGTATAAGCATCATGTACCCAAGATATTTCATGCAGACGTTTCATGTGTGCATGAATCATATAAGGCTTGATACAGCTCTACCAAGTTTTGCTATTATCTTCAATGGGATGAGGTTATGAGGATCAGTTCATGCAATGCAATTATGTTAAAAGCTATAAAAGAGTGGTGTACACTAGTAATATAGGCACACAATTAAAAATATGCAGTGTTAAGTTTATGCTAAGGACCAGACATTCTGAGGAAATTTGACAACTATAGCAATGCTACTCCAGCTCACAGTAATCACAATGCCACTTTTGCCTTACTTCAGCCTATTCCAGTGTGTTACAATTCCGCCAGGAAATTATCTACTATACTTTCTCCAAAGCTCTACAGGATGCTTTTATCATGTGAGAAATTGGCTGTCCCATGATAGATAAACAGCAGAAAAGCAATGGGCAGCAAGTGACAGTAGTGAAGCTCATTTATGTGTTCCACCACTCCATTCTGCTTGGAGCAGCATCAGCTTGCTTTCAATCTTTAATTTTTTAGGCCAGTTTTAACATAGCAAGGAAGAAAATGATTTACGTGATGTTGCTGTGCACTTAACATATTACAGGAAGCTTGTCATGCTGCATGAAAAATGTAAGAGGTCCTCTGCTAGTATTGCAGTCATACATTGGTTCATAGAAATAAGCCTTCCACAGTTCTGAAATGTATCAGTTCTTTCCTCTTTATACATTTTAAAGTAAGTATTGTTTGGTATTTTTTATATTGAAAAATATAAGAATTAGAAATAAGAAAAATGTCTTCTGAGAATCCAGTTGTACTGTTCCAAAACCAGGCATGTTTAAAGAGGTTGGTGCATGGGCAGTGTAAGTTGCTCTTATCTGCTTTCCTAATTATAGTCCCGGTATTGATGCTGGTGAGTCAGGGTCCCAGCA
>NW_005842762.1:431223-462523 GCF_000455745.1 Alligator sinensis | reverse complement strand
AGAGTACAGTGATCTTCCTTATAAATGAATGAATTCATATCCTCCTCTGGAAACATCATTCTTTTTGTGTCCTCAAGATATTTAATTTCACATTCATACTCGCTTTTCTAGCAGAAGTAGATTTACGGATTGGACAGAAGCTACTACATAATATTTTCCATGTCAGCTACAGCAAAATCCTTTTTGCTTCTTAAATGCTACTATTTTTCTATCTTTGAAGGCTTGTTTGGTATAACACTGCCTTCACAGCTTTCTTTTTGTGCTGCAATAGCTCTTCAGATCAAAAGGCCAGCAGTGATTGATTTGTTTACTCTAGTTGAATCCCAAATAATATTATTAAAGAGTAAATTACCAGGTGGCACAACAGATAAATACTTTAATTGGACAGAGAGTATTTTACTTCCTTGTAACATGTCATTCAGGAATCAAAACATAACTTTCCTTTGCCTTAAAATACATATATATTAGAGGTAAATAGACTGCTCTAATTTTTATCTGAGCCTAATTTGCACAAAATGAACTTTTCCAATCAAGGTATCTTACACTTTCAGCTCTCCCATAAAATTTGAATTTTCATTACCACCTAGGAGAAATTTTACAATCTTTGCATTCTCCTACGCCTGAAGAAGGGTGTGTGCGCCCAAAAGCTTGCAAATAAAGTATTTTTTTGGTAAATATCTAGATGGTCTAATAAGAGGTATCACCTCTACCCAGTGTTCCAATTCCTTTTGACTCTAGACCAATATGACTACAACCTGTAATACTATATACTGAAACACACAGAACAAACCCCTTTTGCTATCTAGAAGAAATAATTATAATTGCAGCTACCACCAAACAAAAGTCAGATTCCAATGCTGACTTTCATTCCTATATGAGAATTAAAAAAAACAGTAGTGAACTGTATATAAAAAAGACTAATAATTTTTTACAAAGATTCTAAATGTTGTCTATCATACTTGTTTAAGGAGTCTGGTGTATTGTAGCTGATCACCTAGAAAGTTTAAATCATTCTTCAGTCAGGTTGACAATTCATGAGATGAGAATCAAAAGAAGGGACAAAGTTTTGACAAAACTAGAATCAACCATGATATCGATATTTGATAATGCTCAAATATCTCAGCTACAAGGCTATTTCATAGATTTCATAGACATTAGGGCTGGAAGGCACCTTGGAAGATCATTGAGTCCAGCCCTCTGCCCCAGGGGCAGGAATTCAGCAGGGATCATAGGATCCCAGCAAGAAAAACATCCAGGTGTCTTTTGAAGGCCTTCAAAGTAGGTGCTTGAACCACCTCCAGTGGCAGGCAATTCCAGACCTCTGATCATGTGTGTGGCTCTCCTCTGGACTCTCTCAAGCTTCTCCACATCCTTTTTGAATTGTGTAGCCCAAAACTGGATGCAGTACTCCAGCTGTGGCCTCACCAAGGCTGAGTACAACAGAAGAATGATGTCCTGGGATTTGCTCGAGAAGCATCTATGGATACAAGCCAGGGTTTTGCTTGCTCTACTAGCTGGAGTATCATATTGAAGGCTCATGTTCATCTTGTGGTCAGTCCTGATCCCCAAGTCGGGGGCTCTCATCCATAGTGCTAGTCAGCCTAGCACTGCTGAGCCTATAGACATGCTGCAGGTTTTTCCTTCCAAGGTGGAGAACCTTGCATTTTTCAGTGTTAAACACCATCAGGTTCTTATCATCCCATTTCCTGAGTGTGTCAATGTCACCCTGGATTACCCCCCTCAGGTGTGGATGCTTACCCTAAAGTTTGGTATCTTCAGTGAACTTGGCCAGTCCGCTTCTGACAGCAATGTCCACATCATTAATGAAGAGGTTGAACAAAATAGGTCCAAGGACAGAGTCTTGAGGGACCCCACTGGTCACAGGGCACCACGACGATTGACTTCCGTCAACCACCACCCTCTGGGTCTGACCATGGGGCAATTCCCCAGCCAGCAGATCATGGTGGACCCGAGGCCACAGTTGACCAGTTTTGCCAAAAGGTGATCATGGGATACCAGATTGAAGGCTTTTTTGAAGTCAAGATACATGCCATCAATCTCTTCTTCCTTGTCCAGGTGATAGGTAACCCTAATGAGATTGGTCAAGCGTGACCTACCCACAACAAACCCATGCTGGGTATCCCTCAGGGTGTTGCCATCGGCCAGTCTGTTAAGAATGGTTTCTTTGATAATCTTTTCTAAGACCTTCTCCAGGATAGAGGTCAGGCTGATGGGCCTGTAGTTTGCCGGATCCACTTTCCTCCCTTTCTTGAAGATAGGCACCACATTGGCCTTCTTCCAATCATCAGGCACTTCACCAGAATGCCAGGAGCTCTCGAAGATCCATGCCAGGGGCTGAGCTATGATGCAGGCCATCTCCTTGAGTACTCTGAGGTGTCAATTGTCAGGGCCTGCTGACTTGAAGGTGTCCAGCCTTTCAAGGTGTTCTTTCATGACGTCAGCATTGATGGAGGGCAAGGAACCACCCTCACTCAGGCCTCCCTGTCCCATAATGGGCAGGGGCATCCCAGGGGACTTGTGAAAGGCCAACACAAAGTACCCATTTAGTAAGTTGGCTTTTTCCTGGGTGTCGATCATCAGTTCTCCCTTCTGGTTTAGCAGGGGTCCAGTGTTGCCCTTGCTTTTCCTCTGGCTCCCCACATATCTAAATAAGGACTTTTTATTGTCCTTGATACTTGTAGCCAGTTTGAGTTCCATCACAGCCATGGCTATTGTTCACACCCTGCCTAGCTAGACATGACATCACACCATCTGGGGCACTGTCATAAGCAAATCCTGCCCATTTGGTCCTGCTCCCTATGCCCCAAATGCCAAAAAAGTCACATAGCTGGTCATAAGCATGTGCCCAGGCAAACCTAGCAACACTTTACAACAGCTACATTATAGGTTTCCTGTGTACAGAAGGCATAGATTAGGAGAGAATGACTAGGATTAGTTTTCCCAGTGGTACTCCCAAGCACTGTTCATTGTGATCTATACATGCACAAAAGAATAAAGATCAGAACTTGTAAGACTACTGATGGACAACTATACTGCCAGTGACTGTGCACTCTGCAACTGACCCCAAGATAAGAGTCAATCTTTTCCCCTGGCCAAGGTTATAAATCAACAATAGATATTTGTATATTTAATCTTGAGACTGTTAACAGAAGTCAGTCACTGCAAAAGGGCCAGTGAGTGTCATACTACTGTAGAAGCAATTTCAAATGGAAAAGAAAAACAACAGGCTGTCTAAAACTTGAGTGACTTTTATATCGCTCCCAAGTCTTGGGTTATGTAGAGTATATTTGATAAATGTTTTATGTAACATTTAAGAGCTATATAGACAGCAGTTGCTACTTCCCCCAGGCTGGGTGTTGAGTGATAAACCAACAACCTGTCCTCAAAAAGTGAAGTCACATAAATATAACAAAGTAGCCATCCAGCAAAGAACACGACAGACAGGAAATGCTTAATCTAATAAATGCCCTAAACCAGTGGAGGTCAACCTACTTGACAGGCTCTGAGACCTTCCCAAATACCATTCCAATCCACTTCTCCTGCCTGATTTGCTGCTCTGCTTTCTGCACCCTGCCCTATCTGCTGTTATGCCTTCTGCCTCTTCTTGATCAGCCATATGCCACATAGAGAGACTGCCCATGCCACAGGCTAGCCATCCTTGATGGAAGCTACATTTGAGGGCACAGGATTTTGCTTCAGACAAATTAATTTAAACATTATTGAGGTAAAATTATTTTCTGATCTTCATCCTATTGTGGCAGGCAGCTACAGCATCCTGCATATTTGCAGGGGCTGCAATCCAGCTGTAAGTGGTAAGTTACTGATTGCAGGCCTGTCTAGGAGGACTGGGCCAGATGAGGAGGATAATTGGCTCTCTAAAGGAAGCTAAAAGCCCCCAGGTAAGGGAGCTAGGGAGGATAGGGGGAAACCAAGTAGGAGAGCTCCCAAGCTAGTGGCTGAAACACTGGGCCAGGATACTCTCTCAGAACATGGGAAAAGACCCCAGCAGAGTGAGCAGAGAGAAAGGAAACACTTGGAAGCTAGAGGCTACAGCACAGAGTCAGAGTGGCTGTCACAGGGTCTAGGGGAAAGGCCAAAGAGTGAGAGAAGGTTACAAGACTAGAAGCAGCAGAGTAATCCAGGGACTGCGTATGAACTTGCTTGCTGATTACTGATTTGTATTTTATGCTGTTGTCTGCAGAGCAAGAGTGCCCTAAACAATAAAGATGGTGCGAGCTGAGCTAAACCACTATACCTGCCCAAACAGTTTTTGAAAGAGTAAGCAAAATGCAACAACTAATGCTTTCCATATTCAATAATAATAACAATGAATACAGAATTGTGGCTTTCTTGAGCAAGTAAGTAAAACTGAACTAATTAGGAGGACATTGAAAGTTGGTAGAGAAATAGCAGCAGAAGTCACTGATGAACTGCCTCTGAATGGTCTGGAGAGTGTTGGTTTTTGGTTTTCCACTTGACAGTCAGGAGACTCAGTACATACATAGCAAACTTAGCTGAATATTAAGTGCTCACAGTGCTCAGGTATTCTGTAGGATAGCAGGTAAAAGTACTCAGAATTTTGCAGAACTCTGAACTCCACAGAGAGGTGGAATTATGAAGGTGTTCTTCTGAATTGTATAGGAATGAGGTGTGACAAGGGACAGCTGCTGAACTGCAGGTTTAGAAGACAGCAGCAATCCCAAAGGGGGATTCAGAATTCAATTTGACATTCCAGAGATGTGCACTGAACAGATACCTGCCTTATTCAATAAACATAACACTCTAAATGCATACCCTTTTACATGTACAATATAGAATGTGAGACTAGTCCAACATGAAAAAGGGATTCTAAAAAGATACTGAAATTGTTCTTTGGCTGAATTCCAAGTGCAAGATGCAGTTCTTAGAACTTGCCTTTTAAGACTTGTATGCATAGCAACATTTGTTTTTATATTCTTTTTAACATACATGACAGATATTCCATATTACACATATTTCCCCCCCTTGGGAAGATGTGAGAACAAAACACCACAAAACAGATGTTAGTAACTTCTTTTCAAGAATCAAGGGAAGACACTCAGATATTATGATAATGAGCGTGATAAGAAGAATCTATGCAAAACATACAGCTTAGTGCCTGTCTGGTATACCAGCCCATATACTAAAAACAATAAAAAATAAAGCCAGTTCACTATTTGGTAACCATACTGAGGAAGATTCTCATCTCCCAGTTTTAACTGGCAGAATATAATAGGGTTTGCTTTTGCTGTCTTTATGATATAAAGGATTGTTTTACAATATAACGAACTGGGAATAAAAACAACAGGAGAACACCGCTGATAATGTTAGCATGAAGTCCAATCGTAATAGAATATTTAAGGTTTCACCAGCCCCTCTAAATGCAATTTACATCATTACTTCCTTCAGACGATATTAGTGATTGAATAGCAGTAATTGGTTCAAGATGACTTGAAACAGAAACCAACGGACTACATCTGAAGTAGTGCTCAGTATATGACAATTATTGACTGTAGGCCCAGTAAAAGGAGAAGTACTAAGGTGTTATTAGCATTTCACTTATGAGAACATTTAAAATGACTAGTTTACCTCAGTGATGTGTTGTGAAAAGGGACTTTAAGAATAATCTTTTATATGATGGAGTTCAATAAACAAACACTGTCTATTTTTAACAGCAACTTTATTTCAGATTTTATTTTTAACTATTAATCTTGAAATAAGACTTTGTCGGATGTTTTTTGAAAATCAGAGTGCATGACCATCCTCTGAGTATCTCTTTTTTATCATGTCTGTAATACATTCAAAGGATGTAGCAGGATAGTTAAGCACAACCACCCCTGACTAATTCCATGGAGAGGTCCTTAATCTCAGTTTTCCTTGAGGGTACAAAATGACACAGGAGATTGGTAATATATCACAGTATAGACTACTGACTCAAAGCCACCAGATGAGTAATAGCTAAAATTGTGACTCCTTGATATCCAATGTGACTCCTAACTGATGGCTTCATTGGACAGGCATCTACAGCACAAAACATCATCATCATTAACAGCTGGCATTCTACGTTAGCAAAAAACCGAAGATTGAATAGACATAGAATGATGCTAAACTCACTGACCTCTGCAGTTCCTTGGTACATATGCTGCTATCTCAAACAGGTAAACAAAACAGAAACCATAATTTGTTCCAGGATTTCAGTTCAGTGTGTGAAACAGTAGCTGGAACTATACTAGCCTTTTGTCCAGTGGTAGTGCTGTTGTCTCACTGGATTTTGATCTATGAATACCAACTGGTCCAAGAAGTCAATCATTTCAACCACTGATCTTCAATGGCATCTGCTTGTAGCGAGGGTCAAATCTATTTAGTGATAATATTAATTTAAAACAGCCTATACACTATAGAGTCTGAGTAGAACTTAGAGTCTAGCAAATATAGAGTTAAAAGGAATATGGCTGGCTCTTTGTATTACTTCCCTCTAGAACCTACAGCTCTGGTCTTGCAAAATTGGGATAACAATATTACAAAGCTGGTGCAGATTGACACATATCTTATTGGGCCAATTTCACTTGATTTTAGTGTAGTCATTTTAGCAAAGTTGCATCAAATTTAAAATTTCTGAGATTAGAACCTGCCAATACTATAATTGTTTCCTTGTCAGAGATCATATTATTATAATCAAATAACTCCATGGGTTAACACTGTAATTCCTGTGCACAAGACCAAACTGTTGTTTAAGCTGTGATAAGCCTCATATCTTGAACTGTTCATGTTCATTCATTAGTATGCGAGTCCATTTAACAATGCTGCATTTTTTACACACTCTTAAATTTTCACCTAAAAATGATGTGCTTTACGCTTCAGGGCAAGAAAAAGGGCACCTAAGAGTTCAATATAATGTAGTACTGAGCAAGCAAAGAAAACTTCTTATGAAAACTGTTTGGAGTATATGACACACCAAACTCTCATGGATTTGGTTAACATTTTAAAAAATGGCGGTCTCCCTAGCTTCATTCTATTGTTCCTTTAAAAATCCTCAATGGATTAATTAAACAAATACGTAGGCTTTTAAATAATCTAAACATTTCACTTAAGATGCTCAAAAGAGGATTTATTTAAAACTCTTATAAACCTAACAGAAGCTTGGAAAGCTAGAAGAGGTATTGCCATAGGAGGAGTTTATAGGTATCGTGCTCTTGAGAAGCATTTTCTCCTTCCCTTAGTTGTAGCCAGAGACTGTGGGGGCAATGTATTAGCCACATACATTGTAGAGATATAGTCAGGCTTTACCTGCTGCAGGAGACAATGAGCTTCTTCATGCTCTCAAGCACTAGAGGAAACATTACCAAGCCCCTACGTGAATATGCTGGGAGTAAGAAGGGCTCTCTACCCCTCCCTTCACTCCTTTTTCTCCTCTGGTGCATAAATTAGCACTTAGTCCTTTAAATTTTGAAAATATTTTAGCATGAAGAAAATATTTAATTATAAAAAATAATGTAGAAAAACAGTAACTTTTGCTTGCTATGTCCAGCCTGGCAGAAATATTATAGAGAATAGATAATTGTAGATGTTGTAGATTTAATATGTCCTTCGTGTATATTTGTAATTTCTCAGGGAAGAGAGGAGTCAGGTGCTTTAAACTGGCAAAGTTACTTGGGCAAGGTTGCTTAGCATCTGCCATGTCCTGTAATATTGTTGCCAGTTTAATCAGCCTTTCACTTCCATAAGCCTAACAAAATGGATTTGGAACATTTTGGAGTTAATGAGGCATGAGCTCTGTCTTGCATTGAAATAAATAATATTGGAACTGTGCTCCAATAGCGATAAGTTCACCAAGTACACAGAACTACCCATACCGCTGGCATCAGATGCAATACCTACAAACAGCTTCCTTCCATACCTCTTCCTCCCCTTCCCTCCCAGCATATCAGAAGTACCTGAAGGTCATTAAATCAATTTGACTCATGTCTACTTGGCCTCTTCACAATGTATACATCTATAAGAACAAAAGCATGGAAACTGCTTAGCACACTAGTCACGTACATTTTCATCACACACAGAGAAGTCTTTAACCTAACAGGACAGAACTGACATTTGTCTTACTAATGGTTCCCAAACAATAGAAAATTGGTGTCCTTGAAAGAGAATAAATTAATACATTTCTCTAGTGCATCAGACTCACCAGAAAGAAATGCAGCATAACTGCAGGGGGAGCCCCACCCTTTCTGTACAGCTACATGATGTAGTTACCATCTTTCCAACAAAACATAACTCCTGAGGGAAAGTCAACTGCAGTGGAAACTTAACCCTTCCCATATTCTAGGGTGATGGCTCCTGCCACCCCCATCTCCCCTTGATGGTTCTCAGTGGCGTAATTGCAGGGGGGAGCAGGATAACGGGGGCAGTAGAGCTGCTTTTGGGGAACCAAAGGGGCACACAATAATAGCTGCTGCCGCTGGTAATTAGCTGCACTATCACTGCCAGCAGTTGGTGCTGCCCTCTGCACCAATGTTTCCCAAGGCATGGAGTTAACTCAGTATGTCTCTTCAGCCTCAACCTTGCCTCTTATGGGAGCTGCCTGGAATGGTTTGTGCTCGCTTCTGTTTCTGCATTTGGCAACAGACTAGGAAGAAAGAGATTAATGGTCCCAGAGCTGGTGCACAAGATGTGTGGGCCCAAGATGCCCTGAAAAAACATTGAATGATTTCTGTAGGGGTTCCATATTTTTTTCTGTAGGTATTTCTGTAGAGTAATATGCAATAGCTTTTAGGACAGCATTTGCTTCATTGCACTCCTCTCAATATTGAGCAATATTCTATTCTTTGAGAAAGTAGTTGTTTTTCCATGAAAAACAAAAGGGAAGGAAGATGCAGGGTGTGATTTGAGGACAGTGATTCTCAGGATAAAAAAATACTGTGCTGGGGTCAGAGCCAAATGTCTCCCCTCCTAGTGCTCGGGACAGAGCAGTAGGATTTGGTGTTGTTTATTCGTTCATTTGGATGCTGCTTAAAGACTGTGTCTTATTTGGGAGGACTGGCTGAGGAGACCCTCAGGGAGCAAAACTTGCCTGCAAAAACAAGCAGGCTAGGCAACTTGCTTACAGGAATGTTGTCCTGTTCACATATATTTAAGCCAAAATTAAAAGAACATAAACAAAAACAGTGTATACATGAGGAGGATATTTGGGTATGAGTCAAGTGCCTTGTAGGGCCATCTAAGAAAAACACCAAACACAGAGTAATGAAGACCATGGAATATTTGATTTCTACATGTTCTTCCCAGGGAAAAATAATGAAAAGTTGCCATTAGTGAAAAGTAATGAAAAGTTCCCCCCCACCCCGATAAAAGTATCAGGGAAAAAGAGTACAAAAGAGGATTGGTTACCCTGATTATGTTCAATGTTCATATACCAACAATAAGATATCTGGGGACAACCCTCACCCCACTGATCTGAATTTTATTTTATTCAGACTTTTCCTCTCTAAGGTTCTATTCTCTCTTCATGTATGAACTTTCAAAGCTCACTGAAAGAGATGGATCATAATGAGCTTTGGAGAGGAGACCTGTTCATACAATAGGAAGTGAGCGAAAGGGAGCTGAAGAACTACAGATTGGTGCTAAAAGTTGTGCAGTGAGAATATGTGTACCACAGCACCTTGTGTCCTCCAAGAAATGGGATGCTTGAGCTCATCTCAGAACCCATGTAATTCATACCTCTTCACAACATATGGCTACTTAGTACAAGCTGCATAAACCCAACACCCAACTATTTTTGTTCCTTTTGCTCCACCTTAAAGAAAATTATGATGTTGCCTAGAGGTAATTATTTTCCCTTAATGACAGTTTCAAAATACTAATGTACACTAAAGCACAAAAAACATTAACATCAACATTTTACCATGTTGCCAGAAGACTGTTTTTCAGGACAAAACTGCCTGTATAGAATTATACTAATGATGAATAAATCCAGATTCTCTTCCACGTCTAATATGTCAATATTATAATAATATAATATGTTCCCATTTGACCTGGAAAGATTCTTAAGTAACAACACGTAGCCTACTAACTATGTTCAGAATCAATCCAGAATGGCTACTTCCATCTAAACTCTGTTGTGATCCAGTTTCATTTAGAAAACACAACTTCATCTGAGTTACTAATTTATTTCATGGAAAGAAGCCGTACTGAATGACAATTTGATGGAGGGGTAAAAAGAGAGTGGCCCACCCACCCTTTGTCCAATAACCTAGTGGGAAGGGCATTTGCCCATAAAAGTAGGAGATGCAAGATCTAAATTCCATCCACCCATAAACTCACTTTCCAGAAAAGTGGCTTACCTAGAGGGCTAAAGCAGCTAATTTCTCCCACTCCACTCATTGAAGCTGGTCACTAGTTGGAAAGAAAAACAAGAGACATGGGAATTTGACTATCCTGGTGAGGTGTGCATTCTCCCAGGACTGAAAAGAGTGAGGGAGAGGACTCTGGCTTCCCACTTCTAGCATTGTTTATATATTTTATTCAAACACAAAATGCTTAAATAGCACTGAAGCTAAACCTTTCCAGGGGAACAGCCACCTCACAAGGCTACAGCATCAGGTTTCTTTCTTACATGTTCTCCTTTTGCATCAACAATTGTCATTAAACAAATATATTAATGTCCTGATGAAGTGCATTGAATCAGGACCTAAAATTCATTGTCCACTTGATATGAGAGAGAAATTAATAGAACACTGATTCTAACAGTGTTTGCAATTTGGCATCTAAGCAGCAGCATAAACAAATGTCATATGAAAAGGTTCTATGAAATTATCTATTAAATATCATTTTAAATATTTCTTCAAAACTGTCTTCAAGGTGTGCCAATCACTCTGTTAACTCACTGCTCATTAGGTTCAATGTTCTTGGGATCCAGCGCATTTAAGTTATTCTGCACAGACCATTGCTCTCTCATTGAGACAGTCATTTCTTATGTCTGCCTAAAAACACTGTTTAGCAGATAAGTTATTATAACACCCAGACTTGAAACAGAGCTTAGGAAACAAACTTGAAATTGTATTCTATGTAATGCCTATTATAATCAATACAAAAGGAACGATTGTGTCAAGTACAATCACTTCACCAAGTGCCATGGGGATGGAACAGCTATGCTTTAAGTAAATTCAGATATACTTTGAAAGTTTCAGTAAGAAATCCTTGCAACAGAGGGAAGTTATTATGGTATTGTTATTTTTATATACAAGTCAACATAAAAAAGTAATCCTACAAATCCCAGTGAGAACAATTTCATATAGATCAAATTTTGTGAAAGAGATCCCACAGAACCCCTGTAGAAGAGACCGCTAGAATGGGCAAGAAAAAAAAAACCCAGAATGAAAAGAAGAGAAGGAAGGGAAAGGAAAAGTGAGGCAGGATGGACATTGTAAAATGCCTGATAGGACCCAGCGTACCTTACAGTGGTCATTCCCCGGGAGCAATGACTTAGGTATAGTATACTAAATCCAGTTCCAGGGTCTTCTGTTATGTTGGTACCAGAAAACTACTTACCAACTAATCAGTTGGTGCTATAAGTGATCTGACCCAGAGTCTTCTTGAAGTGGGATAGATTGGGAGAACACATATATCCAAAACACACTCTACATGAAACAAATCAGTTTGACGTGGTATCATGGGAACCAGTTCTTCATTTGTCTCAGCTGTGTTTTAGTTTGTCTAGTCAAAATGTATGAAGCAAAATATTCTGAGAAATGGTGTGAAAATTATTTTAAATAATTTTCAATATTATTAAGGATGCCTAGAGCTTCCCAACAATATTTTCTTTCATAATAAAAATACACAAGCAAAAGTGGAGATTCAAAATTTTTCTCTATAGCCTGTCTCAGAGAGAGTTCTTCCAGGATTTGTTCATTAGCTGAGAGTCTCATCAAGGTAACTGCAGCAGTATGTTTATTTAGTCTCCACCTACGATTTACACCAGTGTAAACCAAGGGTAATTCCACTGAAATCAATGGATTGGAATTAAACTCTTGAGCCATAGCTTTGTTCTATATTGGGATGCATGAGGTCAAGTATAAGAAAATATCAAATGGAATGGTTTCTAAATCCTAGTTACAGATGAATATACTACGGTGGTTTAATTGGAACGTGGCAGGATTAAAAAGAATGGACCTCTGAGGGAACCACTCCCCTACCGTCTACATATTTGAGGGGTATATTGCTAGGATAACAGCTGGGTAACTAGTAATATTAGAATCTATATATACAAATGATGTGTTGACTCAAGGCTCAGTGAAGGCCACAAAGCATCATTATAGTGCACTTGCACATGCAGCTCTATGTATGAAAAAAGAAAATATTTACTCCAAGGTCTATTTTCTAACTTCAAGATCAGATTCTTACTAAGGGGTGGGATAGGAAACGGAAACATACATTATAATTTCTTAAATGTATAGTATTCACTCCTTCAGGTTTGATGTACCGAGAAAATCAACAGTATTGCTTCCAACTTTTCTAGGCCAACTGGCTATATACCTCAAGCCATCTTTAGTTTGAGTTTTAAGTCTATTTGTTTCCATCCTGTGTAGTATTACTGTTTGCCTATACTAAATGAATTGAGCAATTTTCCTAAAACTATTTCCTTTTCTTCTGCAATCTCTGATAAGTATGGTTTAAAATTTAATCTTGCACTTCAGCTTGTGCATAAAAACATTCTGTGGTTTACCACCATAATTGCAAGCGTCTTTTATATGCACATAGATTTCTTAGAGAAAAAATAAAAACAGAAGGAAATACGTGCAGTGTTTGTTAGAGATAAATCCTATTTTTAAAAGGGAAAGACCAATACATTTCTAACCTCCAAGTATGAGAAAGAAAAAGATTAATTTTCCCAGGCAATTGTCTCTCATGGATCATTAGTCCTTTCACTGATAGCATATATAATGCCCACAAATTTGACTGGGCTCACAAGCTAATAGTAATTCTGTCTAAACAATAGTCTTATGTAAATCCACTTGCAACAGGGGCTCCAGTCCAAAAATTTACCCTGGATTCTTTTAATCCGAGCACTGTTTTTTGGTATCAGTTGTAGAGTTTGGGACAAATACACAAATGAACAAACCAAAATCCAGAATTTTTTTCATATAGGGCTGAGATACATTGCCTCTCTCCAGGTGAAGCAAAGAGAGAGAGAGGCGGATAAATCCTGAACTGGTGGGGAGGAAGAGGGTGTCCAGTGGGAAAGATGGCCTTGGATGGCAGAGACTCTGACGTAATCACCTGTTCAACTGACTCCATGGGTGACCTTGGTTAAAGTCACTCAGGTCCAGATCAAAAAAAGTGAATAGGTACCAATGGGAGGAAGGAGTTTTATGTTCCAGTCTCTCTCCTATATTCATTTTATTCAGTGCCTCTCAGTACCTTGAAGTTAGGCATGGCAAGATTCAACATTAGCATGGTAAAGTCCCTTTGTGAATCCTTGACTCCAATCTCTGCATTTACTGCAACTAGTACCACTAACTCACAGGGGTATTGTAAAGACAACCCCATTCAAGATTGATGTGCTTAGTTATATGGCTCCTATTACCAGAGGATCGAAGACATAAATAATTGCAGGACACAGACATAGAACAGAGTATATGAAGAAATGGATCTAAATTTCTTTTTCATGGAAACACTACAATGCATATTAAAAAATTGGATTTGTTTATTATTCATTAAAAATAAGATATGCTGCCAATTGCTTTCCATTACTTTCACCTTCTCTGTAACTGGGCTTTTTTTTTCTATTTTCCCTTTCTTTTTGAGTGTTGTTGTGCTATCAATTTCTGACTCTCTTCTTGATGTCTTCCTCTCTTCAGAAGTTTCTTTTTATTTTGGGGTGTCATGCTGCAATAATATGCAGAAGAAACAAATAAATTGGCTGCTATGAGTGACCTTCCCTGAGAACACTCGGAAAAGTCATTGCGCAGTGCCAAACAGGAACAAAATGCTTCATTGTATATCCTCCACATTAGCCTTTGTAAAATAAAATATACCTGTATGCCTTACGCAACCAGTATCTTAAGTGCTGTTCACCAAGTTATGCTCAAGGGCTCAAAGCAAGGCCATCAGAGCTGGCCATCAATGCTATCATAGCATGAGTATCCATATGCTGTTAAAATGCAAGAACAACTGAGGAGGTGCTAAACATAGCAGTAAGCAATGCAATATAGCTTTTTCCAGTGTCTCCTGTTACAAAAAACAAAATAAATCACCTAGAGCACATAAAATAGACATTTCTGCAATGGCCACATTTTCAATGGGATCAGGGTAGACCTGGGAATGAAAGAACTCAGGTTTCAAAATCTGAGTCTTTTGGAGGTGCATATTTCAATTCAGTAACACATTGAAGTGCGTGAAACATAGGTCTGGGAGTTTCTACCAGCATTTGACTCAGCGAGAAAAACAGGACTTCATTTCTCTGTGCATCATTTTTCCCTGTTCAAAACAATGTCAAAGGCAGGAATATTTCATGGAGGTCTAGAGGAATGTTTCAACAAAAACACTTTAATTTAAGAAAAGGCAATATTGGGAAGCCAAAGGGATTTCCCCACTGGGGACTTCAAACCTAGTTGGGAGCCTCTGAAACTCCATGTCCTGGCAGCCCAGCAGAGAATCCTGGGAAAGCTGTGTCCATGTGCTGTATGGAGTGCCAGAAGCCAGAGACTAGAGAACCTCTCCCCCTGTCTGGTCTCCCATGGAAGTTTAAACAGCACAGTTACACCCCACATGCAGCAGCATTCTTTAAAGTTCACCATACATGGAGACCGAGGGTGTGAGGAGTGGGCCAACAGCAGCTGGGAACTCCTGGCTTCCCAGCTGCCTATATCCCACACTATGAAGTGGTGCCTGCAGCTGCAAATTGGGGAGCTCCAAGCTCCCCAGTTGCTGATTCCATGGTTACTCCAGAAACTTAAAAAAAAAAAGTGACTATGCAGCTGGGGCACAGGTCCGGGGATGCACTAAGACCAACATCAGGGAAATGCTGCCTGATGTCAGATCCATTGCACCCTCCACAACTGCTCCCAGAGATTGAGTGGGGATGCCTGGTCCAGGAACTGGTGCTGTCTCCAGCCCAATCACACTGATTCGATAAAAGACCACTGTGTCCTGGACCTAGGAACTGGGGTGGGATCTGTCATAGGTCTGCCCCAACATGCCACACGTTCAATTTAAGGACACAACAAATAAGCTACAAAGATGTTATGCATTATGGCTAGCGACATAAATTACACATAAACTGGTATCAGTGATTGAAAACCGGTTCAAATCTGTAATGCAAAATAAGTTCAGTGCACATGAACCACTTGCAAAATAGCTAAAACCAGTATAAGATAAACCTGGATGGATCCAGTATCAGACTTAACTAATTTAAGTTAAATCAGTTTATTGACCTTCCGTCCTGTGTCTCCTTTAGATTCAAGTTAAATCACAGTCCCTCAGCATCTCAGGATGCTTTGCATCTCCTCTGCAATGCCCCCCCTTTCCCCTCGTAGGGTGAGTGGGCTAGCCCTCTAGCTGAGCAGGGAGCCATGCTCTAGCGCCCTCTGGATTCTGGCCTGAGACACCACAGACATGCATTTCCAGAATGCAAAGTGAATGTCTGTTCACTTGCTTATCAGTTCAATCTATGCAGCTTAGATTGAAACCTGCAAAGATTGAATCCATTCAGCCTTGGGCTTTTTGACTGTACTTTGCCTATCTGTGAAATATCTTTGTTGCCTTTTTGCTGTATTGTCACACCATAAATTGGCTTTAACATGTAGCTGGGTTATTATGTGTGGTATGATTAAAACCTTAATCATATCCTACAAGTAATACATGCCAGGGCTTAGAGATCTTTTTTCTCTTCCACTCTCTCTTTTCCCCTGCTCTCTCTCAAAGGAGCTGCTGGAAGTGGTGCTTTCTCTTTTCCTTGTGGTAAGCATGTGGAAGCAATTTAGCCACCCAAGGCACTGTTGCAGGGAGAGAGGGGGAATGGATAATAGCAAAGGCATTTGAGAGAAATGGCCCATGAGCCATAGGAATGCTAGGGGCCAGGCAGGGAGGAGGGTGTGGGGGGGAAAGAAATTTCTAGGAATAATGCTGATGAGCGAGGGCTAGTATGTAGGCTTTTTAAAGTCTAGCTAAGGTATGAATAGGGGTCTTTGGATGATCCCAGGCCTAAGTAGAGTCTCCAGCAGCCAGGGCTGGCAGAATCAGTAAGAAGACTGATTTTCTGCTAATGCTCATAGGGCTCTCAGGAATGCTAGTGTGCAACCAGATGAGAGGGTAAGAAATACTACTTATCCTTTTATTCGGTTTCCAATCTTATAGGGAGTTTTGCTTGTATAATTCTTTTCTCCTTTGTAATAAATCCTTTTTTTTTTTGTCTCCTTACTGATTTCTTGTGGAAAAAGTGATCTCTGGGTGAGTGATAGACCAGGCTAGTCCCTTCTATAGAAAGGGGAACCTAAAATTTCTTTTACAACCCAAAAAGGAGGCTACCTAGTGTGGCCAGAATCCAGACATTCCCTTGCTGCACCTGTGAGGTCCAGTATAAGGGCAGTGGAGTGGAGGCTTGTTGGAATAAAGAGTTATCCAAGAGTAAATGTCAGCTGAGACAAGCAGCAAGACAGCAGAGAGAAACTCAGGGTTCTGGGGGTGTCCTGTGGACAGGTTTGTGACAAAACCCATGCTAAGGAACAGTCCAGCATTGGTCTAATTGCAGCCTCTTGCATGATGTATACACATAATCATGAAAATAAGCTTATTAGTAGATATCACATGATAGGTCTAATGCCAAGAGTACAGGGAGTACATCTGTGTGTGTGAAAGTTGTACAGCCTGCAATAAGTCTCAGCACACTGTTAAGTAGCGTTGAGGTTTTAGTGTGACAACTTCTGAACCATACAGGGGCATAGTATTCTGCTGGGGCATATACCATTGCAAGCATGGTGCTTCTGAGCACTTTGAAGTTGGCATCCCATGCCGTGCTGGCTAAACATCTTAAGGCAGCTACCTGTGCAGTGAAGACAGACCCTGACATCGTTACTAGAAATAGAGGCAAGAGATAACAAAATCTATAGAGGCAAGAGAAAACAAAAGCCTGCTCCATCAACTGTTAACTGAAAACTCAAATAGATAGAGGCTTAAGAAGCTTAAAAGTCATAAACATCTATACATGAAGCCACAAGCTCCTAGAAGAGATTGGGAATGCTGAACCAAACCTATGGGCAGTAACAGAGTGGGTAGACCTATTCCTACAGTGTTTCATACCAACACCAAATAAGTGCCCCATTGTGCATGACCTTGAAAGAGAAGTGTGGGTCAAGCAGAACAGACTGAGGTCTGGATGTGGATGCTTC
Source organism: Alligator sinensis (assembly GCF_000455745.1). Taxonomy (NCBI): domain Eukaryota; kingdom Metazoa; phylum Chordata; order Crocodylia; family Alligatoridae; genus Alligator; species Alligator sinensis. Next base: position 445,106 of record NW_005842762.1, on the reverse strand, counting down.
AAAACAATACTTCACGAGATGAACATCTTAGACAGCCCCCTGTGTGAATGCAGTGTCCAACAAACAGTACAGTACTTAACTGAGAGCTGCAATCTTTACAAATGCCCAGACAGGGCAGATGGAATCTGCACACTGAGCGATAATACAAGAAAATGGCTCATAGATTTGCAGGTTGATATCTGATGCCATACAAAAGACAGAGAGGTGCTAAATTTCACCCACGGTATAATTCCATTAAATCAGCAAAGTTACGTGACAGAAGTTTTGATCTGAAGAGCATAAATCAAAGAGAATTATAATGGTTGTAACAGATATTGAATGACCTAGTTGTGGCAAGTTCTTGGAAGTACCAGCGGTGAAATCCTGGAACCAGAAGTTTTTTCATTGGTCCCATGCCTCTCGAAGTAGCCATAGGGATTATTTCATGGATAAATATACACTAACTGCTATGAAATGTTGAATGCTCAATGAGGGCATTCAACATGAAATCCAGAGAAAAAACATCTACGATCATTAACAGTGTTTTTCAGGTCCTGTTTAAGCTGTGAGATATTTCTCAGTGACAGCTGAGTCTTCCAGAAACTAAAAAGCCCTCCTAGTTTGAAAAATACGTTCTCTCATGCAAGACTAATTGGCATTTCTCAATCAAACTTTGCTCAAAGGGATATTGTACTTGTTTTCTTCTGTTGCAAGATTTTATCTAACAGATGCTGTCATTTTCACTCCCGTGAAGAGATTCTTCCTCTTACTTGGATATCTGACACATTGTTTCCGTCTCTCTGAATAGATTCTCCTAGAGGTCTGGAGAATAGAAATATTTAAAAAAATCATTTCTAAACCAGATGTTAAAGGTGGGGAAATATTTCAAAAAGTAATTTCACTGAATATTTTATGAAACCAGAGAACATTGTTGCCTACTAGCTGATTTTATCTACATATATATCACTGCAGCATGGTTCAAGTCAGAAGCAACATTAAAAGGCCGTAAGTAAGAAAGAAAATATTTAATTAAACTAGCCAAGAACAATATATGACCGGAAGCAGTTTGAGTTGATTGCTGACTGTATTAATTAGAGTTGGTTTTACAGTTTATCAGAGGATTTGCCCATTGATACAAATGTTTGCAAAGTCGCTGGAAATAATTCTAATAAGGAAGACTCTAAAATGCCTTTATATACACACAAAACAAAAACACCACCACCAAAAAACAGAAACCTCACAAACCCAAAAAACAAAAGCCAAGGGAAAATAAAAGACAAGTTCTGACTTTTACTTCTACAAAAAGACTAGGACTACCTCAGCCTGTCCTCAAAGAAATCTGAGTCCCTTAAGCTTTAAGAAGGGAACTCTACTGCCTGTTGCACGTCTCTTTGCTAGTCTATAGTATACATGTGGAACTGTTCTGTTTTCTATATTTTTATGAGCTCTTCAGAGTCTTCAAATCAGTTTTAAGTATGTGGGTCTAGAACTTTAGTAGCATTTCTCAGTGGCTGCGTCTACATGAGATGCTATATCATCATAGCGATGAGCTACATTGATATAGCCCATCGCTATGGTTATGTAGCATCAGTGGGCATGAACTGTGATGCTGATGCTACTGTGCAGATGCAATGAGCTACTGCACACTATGTCATTGCTACTGCACGGTAGGGTCAGAAACAACCCATGCACCACTGGGACTGTGCAGTCAGGGACATGTGTAGATGTGCTCAGTGGTTGCCTGATAGCTTCACTGGAGAATAACCTGTCTAGGTCAAATTGTGGTATATCCCTTTCCTTATCAGTTAAAAGAAGGCACCAAGGCAGAAAAAAAACACAAGGGATGATTTCTGATCTTGGGAAGTCAAAGTGCTGAAGAAATTTAAAGGAAGAAAAACAAAAAAGGTAGATAAACATCATTAACATTATATTAGTAAAATAAGTATAAACTAAAGATCCTTTATTCAGTAAGGACTATTAAATAGGAATGTTCCAGGGTCTTGGGTGGGAGAAAAAACCAAGTGACAGGAGCTCAGAAAATAAGTGGTGGAAAAAAGAAATGGAAAGGAAATTTTTGATCCAAATATGTTCCCAAGGAGCCTTCCTCTGTATTCTCAGGAGAATAATGAAGGGGGGGACAAATGTGCACATATATATATATGCCACTTTTTCAGCAGTCAAAACCATAAATAATTGCTGACAAAGTCTAGGGTAAGCCCTCCACATCACTCTGCAAGAAGAGAGAAAAAAACAAAAGGCAGTGCCATTTTCCAAACTACTCGGGTACCAGATAGTCATAATGAGACCTGTTTTTCAGACTCAAAAAATGACCAGTAGAAAGAATTAGCCAACCAAAACATAATTGTACTGTGAGTGTATGTCTGATAAATCACATATTATGGCTTAGTTCTGGCAAACAGAAAAAGGGCAAGACTTGCACAAAAGGAAGAATTATATTTCTTATGCTTGGTTACGGTCTTCATGAGTGCAACATCTTTCAATATATGGCACAATAAAATGTAAAAGAAGGTTAGAGTTCCTGACTGCTGAAAACCTTATGGCCACCCCAGATCTCTTAACCAATGACAATGGTGTAATGAATTAACATCAAACCTGTTGGGAGGCTATATAATGACAGTCAAGCAGACAATGCATCTCTGCTAACGTAATCTTGGCATTCTGTACTGTACTAATGAAAGAGGACCGAGCCCCAGTATGGAGCACATCAGGTGCAAGGTGAAAGCCATAAGGAAATACATACAAAATGAAGGTCAACATATAATGAAAGTTTGCTGTCTGTATCCGGCACTGTCACACCTACTGTGTAATTTTCTAATGGAAATAATAATTTAACTCTCAATAAACTGAGCGGAACACCTGTGTGAGGACTATAATTCTAATTGGTAGTAATGTTTATATCCCCCATTTTACAGAAGTGTAAATTAATTCACAAGACCCTTGATAATGGAAGCTAACACTGTTACACTCTGAAATTATGCCATTTTATTGTATAGTGGTAAGAATATAATTATTGAAACGTTGTTACAAAAATGTCTATTGAATAGACACAAAATACATTAGCTATCCGAAACTGTTCCCTTGACCATGGAATAAGTAGGTCTAACTGAATTATAGCAATATCCATAAAATCACTTTACAGAGCTTTGAATATTTAACTTTAATAGCAGGGTTTACCTGCCCCCCACCCCAAATAGATCTCTTTCAGTTGCTTAAACAGATTTATCTACATGATATACAATCCTACCATACTATTTCATACATTATAGGAGAAAAATTAAATTAGTTGAAATTCTATTAGCCAGCAGCCCAGATTCATTCATTGATACACTACATATATATTAAAAAGACATTTCCAGGCAAACAGAATGAAGGCAACTAAGTAATAAACAATTTTCCTTTAAACGGTTCATTAGGAGAAAGGATAAAATGCAGAGGAGGGTAAAAACTTGAGGATCTTATGTGTAGAAAGACTAACACTTTTAGATACAGTATGAAAGTCTAGAGGTCAAATCCATCCTTCCCACAGAGAAATCCGCATGAAGTAGATGTGGGAAGGAAAACTGTCTAAAGCTTATCTTATAGTTTTCCCCAGGCAGCAGAACTGGTGCCCCAAGTCTGTATATCAGACCTCTGTATTTTAGATAAGAATTTTAAGGCCCCAAACCCCCTGGCTGTCAAGAGATCCACTGAAAGCAGGGCTATGTTCCAGCCGACGGCACGTGCCTTCATAACAACTGCGGCTTTAACTGGTATTTCCGTGTTTGGAATCTTGGCAGGTTGGCTCCCTTGGGGCTGTACAAGCAGAACCTACTCTACTCATTGCTGTCCCTGGATCTCATCTAAGAAGAGCTAATGCCTCAATAATACCTCCCCTGCCCCTACATATCTGCACTCTTACTAACAGAGTAAACAGAATCATAGAAAATTGGGGTTGGAAGGGACCTCAGGAGGTCATCTCATCCAACCCCCTGCTCAAAGCAGGACCAACCCCAATTAAATCATCCCAGTCAAGGCTTTGTCTAGCTGGGTCTTGCATGTGATATACAATCATAGTTCCATAGTAGGTAGGGTCAGAAGGGACCTGAGCAGATCATCGAGTCCAACCCCCTTCCATGGGCAGGAAAGAATGCTGGAATCAAATGACTCCAGCTAGGTGTCTATCTAGCCTCCTTTTGAAGACCCCCAGGATAGAAGTGAGCACCACTTCCCATGGAAGTTGGTTCCAGATCCCAGCTGCCCTGACTGTGAAGTAGTGCCTCTTGATATCTAGCCTGAATCTACTCTCAGTCAACTTACGGCCATTATTCCTTGTTACTCCCAGTAGTGCTCGGGGGAACAGGGACTCTCCCATTGCCTGCTGGTTTCCCTTGGCCAGGGAGATGGCCATGAGATCCCCTCTCAGCCTTCTCTTGTGGAGGCTTAACAGGTTCAGGTCCCGTAGCCTCTCCTCGTAGGGCCTGCTCTGCTGCCCCCGATCATGCGAGTGGCCCTCCTCTGGACCCTCTCCATGTTGTTCACATCCCTCCTGAAGTGCGGTGCCCAGAACGGGACGCAGTACTCCAACTGCAGCCTGACCAATGTCATATAGAGGGGGAGGATCACCTCCTTGGATCTGCTCGTGATGCATCTGTGGATGCATGAAAAGGTGCGGTTAGCCTTCCCGACTGCATCCCCACATTGGCAGCCCATGTTCATCTTGGAGTCTATAATGACTCCAAGATCCTTTTCTGCCTCTGTGCTGATGAGAAGGGAGTTCCCCAGTCTGTAGGTATGCTGCTGGTTCTTTCTCCCTAGGTGCAGTACCCTGCACTTGTCAGTATTGAATCCCATCCTGTTCTCATCCCCCCACCCCTGTAACCTGTCCAGATCCAATTGCAGCCTGTCCCTCCCTTCTAGTGTGCTCACTTCTCCCCACATCTTAGTGTCATCTGCAAATTTGAACAAGGTGCTTGTCATCCCCTTGTCCAAACTGCTGATGAAGATGTTGAACAGTGCAGGCCCAAGCACGGAGCCCTGGGGGACCCCACTGCCCACATCCCTCCAGGTCGAAAATGACCCACCCACCACCACTCTCTGGGTGTGGCCCTCCTGCTAATTTGTGACACATCTGACTGTAGGCATCGATACCACAATCTCCTAATTTTTTAAGGAGAATGGGGTGAGAGACCGTGTCAAAGGCCTTCCTAAAGTCCAGAAAGACTACGTCCACCGCGACACCTGCGTCCAAGGATTTTGTGACCTGGTCATAGAAGGCCACCAATTGGTCTGACAGGACCTGCCTCTAATGAACCCATGTTGGTTGCCCCTAAACATAATCTTCCCTGCTGGTCCCTTGCAGATGTGAACCTGCAGTCCACTCACCAGGTCTTCGCTTGTGGCCAGGACCAGGTCTATTAGGCATTTCTCCTGGTAGGACTGTGCACCTCCTGGGTTAGATGGAGGTCCTGTAACATGGCTAGGAACATACGTGAGCCATCAGACCTGGCTGACTGATCTTCACAGCAAATGTCCGGATAGTTTAGGTCACCCATGATGACCACATCCTTTGACTTAACTGCCTCTGCGAGCTGACCTGAGAATTTCGGGTCTAGCTCTTCTCCCTGGTTGGGTGGTCTGTAGTAGACCCCCACCATTAAGTCCCTTTCCCCTTGATCCCCTTGTATTCTGACCCAGAGCACTTGCAAGTAAACTGCTTGTGAGAAAACACTCCTGGGCAGGTGTCTACACATGTAGGGATGTGGGAGCAGATTTTCTGCTCTTTGCTGCTTCCTGGGGCCTTGCAATGGGCCCCTGCTGCTACCAGGCAGAGCTTGAGGCTCCTGCCACAGTTGCCAGCAGACATTCTTTAAAGGGAGGTCTTCTTCCTCCTCCCCGGCCAACCACTTTTCTGGCCAGGAGCAGCGTGCAGAGCCTGAGGCCAGCATGTGATGGCTCTCATTGCAGCCTCTACCTCCCTGTACCATGGCTGCTCCAGCTCCTGCCCTTGGCAGTAACACCCAGTGCCCTGGGATAGTACTGGCAATGGGGCTAGCCTTGCTAGCCTAGCAGGTCCCTACCTCCAAGGCCCCAGGCAAGCCACACATCCATCAGTGGGGGCCAGGACACGAGATGCAAGAGGTGCTGGCTGACCACCTCCTTCCACATTCTTCACTATAGCCCAACAGGAGAGTCACCCATGAACCCCACACCCAAACCACCCACCCCCAGCACCATGCTCACTGCAAACAGTTCTCAGGAAAGTAATCTTTTGCCCTCACAAGAAACAGACCCACCCCTCCCTCCCCAATAACAGAACCCTTCCACCACCCATTCCACCCAACGCCAATTAAACACTCTCCTCCCCTTGCGAACTATGCACAAATGAAGTGCTGGGGTTGTGTGCATGCCCTCCCAAGGCAGGGGCTGTAAGGGGGGGGGTGCCTAGGGGGAAGAGCTCAGGGACTGGTGGCCAGCATCCCAGACTCTGGCCATTCCCTCATGGGTGCACATGCTGTGGTGTATCAGGCAGGTGGGGGCTGGGTGGCAGGTGATCTGAGGTGGGGTCTGGGGCAGGGTCTCCTGTCCAGTGGAGGCAGTGCTGGACCTCCACTCAGGCTGATGTGGGGGCCTGCTGCTGGGTGGCATGTGGCTGCCAGGGGCCAGGCAGGGCCATCGTCAGAGGCAGGGCAGCACAAAGGAGACTGCCAAGGCCAGGATGGTGTCTACCACCTGACAGCTGTCCTCCATGGCCTCCAGTGATCTGGCCATGAGCTTCCACTGCTCCCACAGGGCCTCCACCTGCTCACGCTTCAGGGCTAGGACCTGTACCCAAAACTTATGGTCCACCCAGCCCTGCACATCCCTTTGGTGCAATGTCCTCCACCCACCAGACCCATGCATCCACCAGATGGTCTTCCAATGCCTCACCAGCTGTTCAAGGATAAGGGTCCTGTCCTGGCTCCTCCTCTCCCTGAGACAGTGCATCCTTAGGGCCTCAGCTGTGGGAGGCAGTGACCCTGAGGCTGCATCCCAGCAGCCAATGAGGCCTCTCCCTGGTGTGTAGCTGCAGGGCCTGAAAGGCCACAAGAAAGAAGCTGTTTATGAGAGTTTGCAATATTTCTGAGATGAGATGCTTTGTACCATGGGCCTGTGCACTGCCCAGCCTCAGATCATGGGTTGGGCACATTCGGGTGCCCAGGAACAATGGTAAGTCAGGAAGGCAGCCCTGGGCCCAAGTGGCCACTGGTCAAGACCCCCATTCCCACTTGTTTCCTTGGGGCCAGAGGGCCACTGGGTGCTGGCCTCAGGCAACCTTCCTCCCCAGGCCCATTCCCAGGCTGGGACAGGCCAGGCTCCTGGCAGCACCTGCTGCCATGGCTCCAGACCCCTCTGCATCCACTTCTCTTCTCCTGCAGGCCAGCTGCTCTCCTGTGCTGCTGCCAAGCCCACAGCACCCAGGCTTAGGGTGCGCAGGCCTCCCAGATGACTGGGATGAGGAGTTGCCCACGTGCATGCATTCCCCACAGGGGATTTCTCCATGGATGCACTCTGGGGCCAGTCCCCCTGCCAGCTCTGCACCCCAAGCATAACCATGCTGCCTGTGTCCTGGTTGCTGCACAAAGAAACTGTTTCCCTGCATGCTATGGGTAGAGAACCCGAGGCCAGAAGAGTGCGGCCAGGCTGGGTGGGGATGTGGGGAGAAGCTGGGGTGGGGAGGGCTAAACTAGAATTTAATCATTATCAACAATCACTAGTGCCTCAAATTTAATAGCATTTACTTCCTGGGAGCAGACAGAAGTGCAGCTCCTTGGTTAGGCTTGTCCAACATATGGCCTATGGGCCACCATGCAGCCCTCCAAGCTGTTTGCTGAGGCCCAAGGTGCTGCAATGGGACATGAAAGTAAACACTGTACTTTTTTTTTGGGGGGGGGGGTGATGTGATACTGCTTCCTGTGAAGTCTTTGAATATGGCTCACCGGCCCACTGGGTGATAAAAAGTTCATGATCTGGCCCCATATTCAAAAAGGTTGGACACCCCTGGTCTAACTCATGGCACTTTACAGAAAGCACCATGAGTTAGACTGAGCCTCCTGACCCAATAGATGTTAACTGTTGGGTCAGGAGGGTTGGGGATCAAACTCCAATTTGGAGCTGATCCAGGGAGAGAGACTGAATCTTTGCAGCCTCTTTACCTACCCACCCTCTCTCTCCTGGGCCCTGGTGCTGTCTCAGGATAAGAGGGGAAAAAACCAGGGGAGGGAAGTCCATTCTGTGGTTTCTCCAGCCTGTGCTGAGATGGGGGGGAAGAAGGTTGGTTTGGAGCCTCCCCACTGTGGTGGGGGCTCCAATCTATGTCTGCCACCCTCCAGCGCCAGCTGGGCAAACCCCAGAACAAACTCCCTATGCTTCTTTCCCCCTCTCCCATTCTGAAAACAGCAGTGGGGGCTGACCTGGGATGGGCTCTGTTAGCCCTGCCTGGCTCCCAGAGTGTGCAGACACAAGTTAATGAAGGCACTCCACTTTGGAGCACCTTCATCTGAACCATCATGTAATGCTCAGTCTTGGTATGGCACTTTCCTGTTGCAGGATTGGGCCCTTTTAAAGCACTCTGTAGACCTGCACTTGTGTTAGGTCATGGCTGTAGAGTGCTTTCAGGGGCCAGATCAGGTGAAAATTGTTACTTCAGCCTGTGTCCCTTGGTTCCCAGCCTACATTAACAGTCCTGGCCATCAACTTTTTTAGTTCAGTCTTGGTATGGCACTTCCCTGTAAATTATTTTCAACCTCTTAAATTGTTTTGGGATACTTCTTCAACTCTCTCTTCCTTAATCAGATTCATTTCTCCTACTCCCATAATGTCCTTCAATCCAATCCACTGCTTTCATTTTTGGAATGCAATTTCATCTTAGATATGTTTTTTTTTATTTTCTGTCTTTCATTATATATTATATAATATCCCTTCTACTCTTCGAGACCGATTCTGGATTGTGAGTAGTTTCCTGATGTTATACTCTGTTTATCTAATCTTCATATTCTACTTGATCCCCATGGAGCTAGTAAGAGAGATTTCTACCCCCACCACCGCATCTTGGATCTGCCTCTCTAAAATGAGGAATATATTCTTCTTTACTATTTCAGATATAACTGAAAAATATCAGGAAAGTCAACAGTTCTTCCTTGGCATTCCAGTTTATTTTTCAGTGTTAGAATTTTAAACCACTCAACTATTGTCTCTTCAGATTTGGTTTTTATTATGTTCTGTGCTATACTTACAGATTTTACTTTAAATAGGTGTTGTAATATATAGCTTTTACATTGATAAAAAATAATTTTAAAGACCAGTAACATGTTAAATCAGTAATAGCAGTCCCAATATGGAGGGGTATCTTTTATCAAGGTATCCCTTGGCAATAACTGTTGGTTAATACTTTTGGAATGGACATGTTGCAGGCCATATAGAAAGAACTGCAAGATTCACTGTAGTAGGTGAAAGCTTCAGGGGACACTTTGATTAATTATGGATATAGACATAATGCAGAATGCAAGAAGAAAAAAAAAACACACACACTTTGATACATGCAAGATCCCCATTTTAGGACAGTGTTAGATTTGGGTAGGATTCATATTTTCCATTGCAGAAACTTCCATGGGAAGCTTCAGAACTTCCATTTATTTTTTCCATTCTGAAATGGAAGAAAAACAAAATTCAAGGTTACATATTTTTTATTTTTCATTTTTAAATTAAATTTGTATATTTGAAAATCTCTCTTTAGAAAAATGTTTCCAATTTGCTGAATGTAGAATGGAGGCAAAACTGCTGAGTAGGATACAGATCCCAAGAAACTGGTATCACTGGCTTTCCCATTGTTCAGTAGGGCAAAACCAAGGCCTTTTAAAGTTTTCTATGAAGATAGATGAGATGGAGAGAGAGCATATGTGCATGCCTACCTACCTGCCAGCCTTCCCAAGATCAGCTTCATCCAAGATAACCACCAGATTATTTGTTTTACTGGAGTACATGATGGGTCTCTCCTTTCTCTCACATGCACACAAACACATGCACGCACACACACACACACACACATACACACACACACTCTTTGACTAGAAATTCCTGGACCTCGGGAAAAAAAGAAGGTTCACCCATGCCTCAAGAACCTATTAGGTTAGAACAGTTGATACACACAAAGGAACAATTCTTAGCCAATAACACACAAGGGAGCAATGTGGTCAGTATCTTTGGCTCCTAGCCTGAATTATCAGCTACCTATAGAGAGCTAGTTTTTACTCATGCCAAATGGGTTGAACTTGTACCTTTGTGTCACGACCCAGTGATTTTTGTGCCTCGGCACTATGGAATTTCCTGGCCACATGAGAGCTCCTTTGCATGGCAGAGCGTTCTGCTGCAATTGAGAACTCACGTGTAGGAGAGAGTTCCCACCAATTTGCAGTTTCCTTTGCAGGATGCATTTCTTCTTTGCAGCACAGAAATGCATGGTGCAAAGAGTTCCCGCTATTCGAATGTAAATTTGTGCCCCGCTATTGGCCAGTGCTAAATTATTCACACGTGGCGGCTAGTAATTGGCTCGCTGGCCGTTTAAAATTCCGCGCGACTTCCGCCCAAGTCGAAGAGCTTTGAGCACACTGCAGAGTGCCTCTGAAGTTATCTGACTTGCGGCTGCCGATCGATAGACTGATCACCTATCGATCTTTCTTCCCGTCACCGAGCGCAACCCCAGACGTACCCCTTTCCCCGCCGGCTTCGAATTGCGGACGGATTAACTGGCTTGGGCCCCGCCAGCTGGAACAACTCATGTGGTTGTTCAGACGACCGGACCACCTGCGTCGTGATTGCAAGCGGCGTGAGTAAAGTTTGTTGCAATAAGTTGTGTCTGCCTCTCCATTCACCAGCCCCCCCTAATGTACGACCAATTTCTAACGTAACTCAAGTTGGCTCTGGCCGTCCAAGACACTTTGAAGTCACCTTAAGCACTGTGCAGTGCCCCCCACCCAGCATGAGGAATGTTTCCTTAGAAAATTTTCACCAGCTAATATTTTTCTACAAAAAATTGTTTCAACAAAATTGACATCATCCATAAAAGCAGTGTTTTGTTAGAAAATTTGTTTGGTCTATTTGGATTTCACAATAATTAAAGCAAACATCTGAAGAAAATTTCCAAGTGCCCGAATAATAAGTGAAATTGATACTAATGACCACAACCCAGATTAAATACTGGGATTAAATGTACAAATATATTAACTCAACCAACCAGTGGCATCAAACAATGAAATTAAAAAGGCTACAAAAAAATCTCTTTACCCCCCCCTTAAAAGACTATTTAACTTTTGATCATTCATAAGGAGGGCCACACATGATAAAAAAGACACTGAAACACTTGTTGATACCATTAGGAAACAACATTTTAGAAATTTATTCTTCACTTCAAATAACCACATAATATCAAGAAATTTGTGAAAGTTTCATGAAGGTCTATGAAATGCTGACAAAACAACCCTTATATTTTTCATGATAATTTTGTCAAGATCGTATAACATCTATTATGAGTTCTTATATATAAGATTACAGTATTTTGCTTTATTGCATAGGGTTACTAGGAAATAGTGTCACTGCTATGAATTCTTGTATTTTTTTCTGAATATAAAGTAACAAGTATAGTACTATATAATTCCAAAGTCACATTTTCAAAAGTATTTGACAGATATTACTTGTCTGGACATGTATGTGTCTCTGTTTGTTCAAGTTGGGTTAATAAGCTTTGTAAGAATAATATATTTTTTCCAGTAAATTAATTTATGTTAATAATTGTAACATTTCAGAAGCAAGAAAATTAATAATCCTGGACAATGAAGAACCAAGCATAGAGGTTTTTTCCCCCTCAAACATAGATGACAACTTCCTGACAAAAATATGTGACTCTATTTTATCACATACAGAACACAACTTAAAAGCCCCCCCCCCACAAGCAGTTATTAAATTTAATAGGATTTCAGTATTCCTAGGAGACTGTAAAAAAAATCACCCATCTCATTCAAGCCATGTTGTAACTGGTAGACTTCTTTCCTAGAACAAAATCATGTTTTGGGAGGTAGCTACTTATTTACATTTCTGTTAGGAAACTCTCAGTTTAATACAAATAGGAACATCTAGGGGTTGTGGAGACAGAATGAGAAATGACTGCATTGTCTTCTTTTTGTCAGTACATATATAGTCAGCATGCATACATGAGTGCATGCAACTTGTTTTTGGTTTAGTTGTAAACTGCGTCCAGGACTGGAGGGGCTGGTGGCAATGTGACGGGGCTACTCATGGCAGGGTAGCTTACATAAAATATGACAATGTTGCCAATTCCAGAGTAAGGCAAATACAGTGCACCTCAAAACCCTAGCCCCCACTGCCTTGTGAGTATTCCTTGGTTGGGGAAAAAGGCTAAGGTACATCACCCTGACAGAAATGCACCCTTGCTGATATGTTAGGCAGTCAGCAATGGATTTAATTTGTTGTGTTCTGGCAGAAGCTACAACCATCAAGGAATTAAACATTTGGACTCAGAGTAGCCTTCAGACTCTGTCTCAATGGTCTAAAGGGGGGATGGTAGGTCTAGGGCAGCCTCCACTCTTCCATAATCTTGCCTAGGCATATGTGTCAAAGGTCTTGCTGTAATCTATACTAGCCAAAATGATAAAGCAACTTGCATGCTGGAACGCTTAGACTCTGACCCCTGTGTTTGATTTGGACTCTGATTTATGGAAAACAGCACTATTACACTATGAATTGATTAGACTCAGAATTGACACTGCTTACATCCCAGGGAATTAGGTAATTATGCACTCCAGCTGGGAGCCCCAGGAAGTGGGGGTGGGTATGGGGTTTGTGACTGGGTGTGGTGGTATGTGGGGCCCCCTGCCACCCTCCCCCCCCCCCCACCCCCATTTGGTGCCCAGCCCCTGCTACCAGCAGCAGGCAGTTGGACCTTGGGGCACTTATGGCTGTGGTAGGTAGAGCACCCCAAAGGCATGTAGATCACGCTGAGTCCTCGGGGCTGCACATGGAGGCACAGAGCTGGCCTGACCCACTGGCGCACATCTTCAGGCCAGACCAGACTGACTCCATGCCAGCACATGGGCCTCCCAGCACTGTAGGCAGAGTCATACATCACTGGGTCAGGCCTGCTCCATGCCTCCACGTGTGGCTTCCAGTGGTGAGCCCCACATGGAGGCATGGAACCTGTCTGGCCGGATGGCGTGCGGACACATACAGCTCTCCATGGCTCCTGGGAGGCACAGGACTGGCCCAGCCCAGCCCAATGGTGTGTGGCTCCTGTCTGCAGTGCCACAAGCCCCACATGCTGGTATGGAGCCAGCCTGGCCTGGTCCCAAGCCAGAACTGGTGGCTGGTAGGGGACTCTGCCTGCCATGGCCATGAGCTCCCTGAAGGTCAACTGACTGCTGCTGCTGCTGGCAGCAGGGGCTGTACACGGGGGCGGGATGAATGTGGCAGGGGTGCTCACACCCACACACAAACCCCACACCCACCCATACAAACCCCAGAAATCCCACACCTGCCCACAACCCCCCCACACAGCCATACCCCTCCATCCCCCCACAAACTGCCCACATACCCATTCCTTCCCACCCTTTCATAACCCCGCCCATATAACCCCCTCTACAATTCCCCCCCACACACACCTCACACTAACCAGCCACACCCTACACCTCCCCACACAATATACAAGAGTAAGGGCGTGTGTAGACAAAACAGGAGCCCTAAATTGAAGTGGTAGGTTTTACAAAACACTGCTTCAGTTTAAGGCCAATTAAACCCTTGTGTCGTGTACACACCCCGCTGACTTACCTGCCTCTCTAGTAGGGAGGGAAGGGTGAGCT
>NW_005842762.1:399439-431191 GCF_000455745.1 Alligator sinensis | reverse complement strand
GGCGGGGGGAGGGGAGCACAGCAGCAGCAGCCTCCACACGGTGGCACCTGCCTGCAGGAACCCAGTTTGGGGGGTACCACAGGGGACCGTAGCCACAGAGGGAAGCACCGTGCCCCCCTGCAGCTCAGACAGGCAGGCAGGCTCCAGGAGAAGAAAAAAAACCCACCAGGCTCACCACTTTTCTTGGGCAGAGCCTGGTTTCCTGGGCTGCTCCCAGGCTGCCTGCAGGGCTTTCTGCAGAGCCGTGGAATTGCACGGAGCCCGGTGCTTTGCTCCATGGCTATAGAGGCAGCAAACTAAAACTCCTAGTCAGAGTTTTAGTTTGCTGCGCCCCAAGTCATTTAAGGCGTGTTACGCCACCAAATTTCCTGCAGCAGCTGGAATGAATGTGCAATATGCTGCTGAGGTGTGTAAACATTGAAACCATTAAAGTGGTGCAAAAGCATTTAGTCCACTTTAAAGTGCCGTGCACACATGTACCTTGTTTCATCTACACACGGGCCAAGACTTTATTTTGAGCTATTATACAATCATCTCTATATATACACACTATGGAAACACACGTAAATCAGGAAAAACTATTTTTTAAATCAAATTAAAATATGTATACTAGATGTTTGATTTTTAGTATATGATTTCATTGTTACATAAATGCTGATGCTAATGAACACAGCTGATGCAGAGAGCAGCGACTCACTGTATAACCATGTCCTCTCCAATCATAGGTGCTCCTTTTTGGAAGACAAACTGAAAGAGCTGGTCTTCCTTTACTTCAACCTTGGAACTTAAAAAGACTTTAAGTTAACAAATACATTTTTGTTTTAGTATTATTGATGCTTTATTTTAGAATTATTATTTTATTTATTTGACTTATTTTGTTGGTATTTTGACAAGTATTATACGGTGAGAAGAACCCAATATAACTGCACAGGAATTTTGTTGCATTGCACACAAAAACTTTTAGCACTCCTTTGTTTAATTGATTTTGTTTTGAACTTGGACTTTGAAAAGAAGTGAGCATCCAATTTACTCAAAAAGAAAAAAGAGTAATTTTGCAGAAAATTAGAAAATCTAATCTCAGTATAACAAGTCCTAACAGTTTTATTCAGTTAAAAAAAAAATCACACCTGCTGGGTCACATTTTTGTTTTTTGTTCATAGAATGGTAAAGCACTAAAGATTCTGTGATAAAATGTGTTATACAGTTGTATAAATACAAAATACCTGCATAGGTCTAAAGAAGGTTCAAGTAGAGTTAAATTTAGTTTAATTTGTAAAAAATTGTAATAACTTTGCATAAGTTTGAATTTTTCTGCACATAATTCCCTAGGGTGTAACTGCTGCATTATCAGAAACTTGGCGCTCAGATACATCCTATCATTCAATCCAAGAGAATGATTACACCATATTCTGGCATGGGAAGCCAGCAGGAGAAAGGTGAGAATGGAGAGTAGGCTTTGTTATTAGAAACAGTTTACTATCTTTCTGTGAAAGCCTCACTGCTGTATTTATTTGACTCATGACACTCAGAGTGCATACACAGAATGGCTTCATCGTGTTGTTCAGTGTCTATGTGCCTACCCTTCAAACTAGTGATGAAGAAAATAATGTTTTTTACCAAAAACTTGAAGAAGAGATTGAGAAAACTCATATAAACAGGAACATTGTAATATTTGGTGACTACAATGCAAGAGTTGGATGTAGTTTCAAGAATTGGCCTGGTATTCTAGGCAAACATGGAATTGGTAATGTGAATGAAAATGGCTAGTGGGTGTTAGAACTTTGTGCAAGTTGAAATGTGTGTGTTACCAACACCTACTTCACTGGGTAAAATCACAAGAAAGGCATCATGGAAACAGCCAAGATCAGTGCACTGGCACCAGTTAGATCTAGTACTGACCTAATTAGATCTAGTACTGATCTAATACCACCCGGGAGAAATCCTGCACACAAGATCTTATCACAGTGCTGACTGTAACACTGCCCATGCCTTCATCTGCTGCTAAGTCAGAATTAATGTAAAAAAAGATGCACTGTAACAAAACTACCAGTCATCCTCAGATAAACATCAGCTAAACTAAAGACATAGAAAAATGCAGACTATTCAATGAAGAAGTTGTGAAAGCAAGTTTACTTAAAGACTCAGCCACTGAGGCTTGGGAAAGTTTAAACCACTGCTGGAACAGCATTTGGCATTCTGAAGCCCTTCTACCACTGGTTGAAAACAAGAGGATAGTGTTAACTAACCAACTATAAGAAATCTCCCCCCACCAAAACCTTGGAAAATCTGAGGACTTGAAGAGAAATGCAAAAGGAGGTTAAGAGGTTTTTGGCTGAAATTCTGTGATATTCAGAAAGCAACTGACACAGGTGATAGCCATGGAATGTATGAAGGCATCAAATGAGCAATCGGTCCAGTCAAAAAGAAAACAGTCCTGTTCTAAGACTTAAACAAAAATGTCATTACTGATAAACAAAAACAACTTAAGCATCGGATGGAATACTATGGAATTCTGCACTCCAGCGAGACTGGGGGATTGCCACAGTTCGAAGTTATGATGGATTTGAACAGTGAACCTATAGTAGAAGATTTGCAGAAAACCATTAAATTGATCCATGGGACAAGGCATCTGGCAATGGCTGCTTGCTTGTTGAAACCTCCAGAGGGTCATCCACAAGGCAGCAGGAGCTGAAGTTTTCCAACATCCCATCCTCACCTTTCACTGGGGAGGCACAAATGTGGCATTTCCTGGTGACTGCCCTGCCACTGGCAGTCCCACCGCACCACCAACCCCAGCAGGGTACAGTTTCAGGTCTTGCTCTGGACCAGTGGCAGGGGACCCCGCCCCGTCCTTGAGCCTTCCCTACGTCCTCCCTCAGGATACACCTCCTCCCATCTGAAAGCCTCTTCTCTTCTCTGGCCCCTAGTTCTCCTTCAGGTTCACCATGGCCCCTTTTCAGCTACATGCCCAGTCCCTTGCATCCCTACTTTCAGGTGGCTCTACTTGCCCCCTTCATATGGGTTAAGATGGCTTTGCTCCCCATCCCCCCATCTCTCATCAGTGGTTCCCCACTCTAGGGAACCTTTGCCCATCTAGACCTGGCTCCACCCCACAACCATTTGGTGGGCCAGGCCCCCTATGGCACTGGCCTACCATTCGTGATGGGCACCTTTGCTTTTTGGCCCTGGCCTGGGCCAGTTGAGGTGGCACAATGCCTCTTTGGCCATCTAACCTTACACTCACTCTGGGCCTCCCTCTCAGAGCCATAGACCCTTACACCAATCCCAGGGCCTCAAGCCCCTCATGTTTTTCACTGTCAGCACTCTCCTGGTACACCATTTGCCTAGCACTTTCCTACTCATGCCTCCAGCCTCTGAGCTCCATAGGCCTATTCTAGTTCATCTGGTGGCCTGCTACCCTGGCTGGACAGGCCCCACACTCTCTAAGCCTGCAGGGTTCTCTCTGGGGTCCTGGCCACATGGCCTCACTCTATCCACCCCAGCGAGGCTACAGACCCTCTCAGGTGCCCTGAAACTTCCTCCATCCCCATAGTACCTAACCTTTCTTCCAGGTGTTCCAAAAGCTGCAGTGCTCAGGCTGTGTGCTGTAACTCCTTCAGTTCCCCTGAAGTAACTCCTAGACTGTGGCCCTCTGCCTGAGCTGGGGCCCTAACCCAGCCCCAGATCCTTTAGGCAGCATCTTGCCTGGCAGTATCATAAGGCTTCCTATTGTAACCACCTGACTGCCTACTAAGTAGCTGGTTGCTCTACTCAGATCCTCCCTCACCTGCCGAGATTGCTGCCTAACTTTAAAGTGGCAGACACCATCAGTGCCCTACCACAGGCAGACAAACTGGCTTAAAAATGGCAGAACCTGGTCTAAGATTTGCCCTTCCACACCAAAGGGTGAATGTGTGTTCTGTTCACTAATAATCTAAATTATGCCATTTCAAGAAAACTGCATAACTTAAATAGATTCCACCTAAGGCTGTTGAAAATCTGTACCTAACCCTGGTGTTGTTGACAGTTTTTGCTACTTGGGTTCTATGATCAGCATAGCAGGAATCTTGACCTTCAGACTGAATTGACCAACAGATTTGGAAAAGCAGCCAAGAATTTTTGGTTATTACATAAATGTAAGGTGAGGGTGTGAATCTACGAGAACTGTGTGCTGTCATCCCTGCTTTATGGTTCAGAAACTTGGACCATATATGTTAGGCATATCAAGAGACTGAACAGAATCCACATGAGATGTGTGTGTGTAACATCCTGAAAATAAAGTGGGAAGACAGAATACCAAACAGAAGTATTGGAACGCACAGGACTGACACACTTAGAAACCACTATCAAGAAGAGGAGGATGCGATGTACTGGCCATGTCAGAAGACTAGGAGGAGACTGTATCTCCAAGAATATTTTGTATAGTAAGATTTGAGACATCTCTAGAAAGTGGGGTCACCCTCTGTGGTGGTACCATTATATGTGCAAAAATGGTATGAAGTCTTTCAATATGAATACAGAAAGCTGGGAGTAGCACACAGAATCCCGTCCAATATCAAGAGAACATCTAGCACTGAGTGCAGCTCAACGTGAAGGCTAGGGACAGAAATTACATGTAAACCACTTCAAGTGATGAGAAACTGATTTAAACCTGTGACAGAACAGAAGTTCAGTGCACATAAACTGCTTTCAAAATAGCCAAAACTTGTATAAGATAAACCTGATTGAATGTAGTATCAGACTTAACTGATTTAAGTCAAATCAGTTTATGGAACTTGTGTCCCAGTCCCCTTCCTGGTTGAAGCTAACTCACAGTTCCCCAGCATGCAAGGATGCTTTGCAGCCCTGGGCTGGGCTGGGCTGTGCTGTCTGCTCCAAGGAGAAGGATTGACCTCGCCCTTCGATTTCCTAATTATCACTGCTCTGGCTGGCTAAGAGAGTGGGGGTGACTGCAGCCGAGTCTGCCTCGTTGGGGCAGAACAGGCACTCACAGGCTTTTCCCCCACTTGCCACTGGAGCAAGGGGGATGAGGTGGCCAGACCCTGGGGCCAGGCTGGCAGAATGAGGCAGAGGAGAAAAGGAGACTTTAAGCCCTTCCCCCTGCCAACACAGCAACAGCCCCTGTCAATTTTTTCCCGCTCCACGCTTGAGTGGGGGGGGGGGGGGGGGGGGGGCATGGCAAGATGCTGGCCCTGGGCTTGCACGCTGAGGCTGAGGGGAGGAAGCAGGGTTTAAACCCCCTTCACTCAACCAGCCAGGGTCTGCTAGGCAGGGGCTCAGCAGTCTCTGCCAGGCTTTTTCCTACTAGGTGCTTGAGTGGAAAGGGCAGAGATGTGCCAGATGCCAGCCTTGGGCTGGCATGCTGAGGTGGAGAGGAGGGAGCATGGTTTAAAATTCACAGTCCTCAAATACCCTTTCTGTGAAATGGGATTTTAACTATACCTTCCTCGCATTCCTTTTTGTGTAGTGCTATATTTCTAGTCAGTGATGACGGGCTCGCTAAGCCTAGCTGATAGCCTTGGCAATTAGAGCACTTCTCTGGGTAGTGGAAGGTAGAATCCAGCCCTTCCATGTTGTGAAAGAGTGCCCCAAAATAAAATGAAAGGAAATAGCTAGAAATTAGGAAGACACAGGCTAGAAAAAGAGGGGGGAGGAAAAAATGTAAAAGGTCAGGTCTTACTTTTCTTTTCCCCTCCTTCCACTCCTCCTCTCCTTTTCTATTCTTTGTCTTCCTAATTTCCAGCTATTTCCTTTTTCATAGACAGCTTCTTTTCTACCTTGGAAAACTACTATAATAGAGTCTCCCTTACTTTCTTTTGGGTTTGTTTTTTTTATCTCCTTGTTATTTCCTTCTGCGTTCCCTACTCTACCTTATGTTTTCCTAATTTTTACCTATTTACATTCTCACTGACATCCTGTCACACTTAGTTTCTTTCATTCCTTGGAGATCTCAGAACAGCAGACTCCCTGTGCCTGAAGAAGGGTGACTGTGTCCAAAAGCTTGCAAAGAACTTTTTTCCAACTACTCAGTTGGTCTGATAAAAGATATCACATCTACCCAAAGAATCTAGCCTGCCAACATGGCTACAACCAAAAACCTGATCAGCCTAGCTGATAGTCTCATATTCTTTTCAGTGTGGTGCCATATTTCCCTGTTGAAACCCCACTCCCTCCCTGCTGCCTCAGCATGCCAGCTCAGGGCCAGCATCCGGTCATGACCCCACCCCCTTTGCTTAAGTGATGAAAACCCTGGCAGGGGCTGCTGCACGTCTGCCAAGTAGACCTCGACTAGGGTCCCATGTGGGTGAAGCAAGGGGTTTAAACCTCTCACCTCCTGCCTCTGCATGCAGGCCTGGGATGGGGTCTGGCCACCTCCCCCCCACCCCAGCATGGAGCAGGGGAAAAGCCTGGCAGGGGGTGCTTCTTCTGCCCCTCCCCCCCAGCACCAACCTGGCTAGGGCCCATGCAGGCCAGGCTGGGTTTAAATCCCACTCCCCCAATCATACTTTGTGGGCCTGCTGGGGCCAGGCCACACCCCCTGTCCCCCCCAAGCTCAAGCAGGGACAGGTGGGGAAAAGCCTGGAGGGCTTCTCTCCCAGCTTCCCTCCAGCCTTCTGGTCCTGCGGAAGGGAAGGGAAGGGAAGGCATGCTCTAGTGCCCCCCAGCTTCTAGCCTGAGCCATTGCAGGCATGTGGCTGTATTTCCAGAATAAAGTGGATATCTGTTCACTTGCTTCTTGGTTCAATTTACGCAGTTTAAACTAACCTGCAAAGAATGAATCGATTCAGCCTCGGGCTTTTTGACTATCTGTACTTCGCCAAAGTGGCTTTAATCCAGAGGATGGAAGCAAAGTGAGAAAGAAGAAAGCAGCATGCTGTATACTTGGACTCCAACTCAGACAAAATATTGATCTGTCAAACTTGTAACAAGCTGTATCGCTCTCATATTGGGCTAATCAGCCAAAAACTGACTCATCAGGCATCTGAATAGACTTCTTATGTGCACACCATGATCCAGAAGATCGATGGTTGCCTACACATATAGTCAGACAACATATATAGTTGCCAGTGCTCCAGTATTTGCTTTTAAATGCTATATAGCCTTTTCAGCATTCACACAGACATCCTTCTCTACATTATATAAAAGGACAATCACTGTCAAAGCACTAACTTATTGATCTTCCTACTTTGAAAACTGCTAGAAGCATTAAGGTATTTATTGTTTTTTTTTTTTTCTTTCTTCAACAGTGAGCCACAAGTTCCTTCATTTAAGTCTCCCAGGATTAATTGTTCCCACAAAAGAGCTAGAGAAAATCCCAAGACTTGCAGGGTATGTTGAAAGGCCTCTCAATTCTCAAGCCTTTGAAAAAAATAAGTTACATTGAGGAGATAATGAATTAAGGGGTATGTGGAAAAGTTCACCTTCGAAATGTATAGTTGAGGGTAGAGGCTGATGTGCTACAATGCTGATCAGTCAGGAACTCAGACACTCAGAACTGCAGACCTCTGATAGAATCCTCGGTTCTGAGTGATTTCTGAACACTAAGGTTGAGGTTACTGCTCCTTATGAGTTGAATGTAAAAATGAACTGATTACTGATATTTGATTTTTTACCACCAGATTGCAGCCTAGGCACATGTATCCATGCAGAAAAAAGGGTCCTCTTCTCCATAGCCACACTGGCACTCCCCAAATCATGACTAGTGCATAGAATGGGAAACCAATGGCTGTCAGTCCACTACTCCATTCCCCAATCAGATGAGTAGGAAGTGGACAGAGTTGAGCAAGAAATAAATATAGTAAAAACTCTGCCTCAACACCCCAATACCCTCAACAACCCACCACCAGCAGAGGTAAGCTAGAATAAAGAGTAAATTTGCCTGCAGTATGTTTCTGAAAAAGGAGAGAGCAGGAAAATAACTGTGACAGAGCATCAGTTTCTTCCCAGAGCTCCTTTTCAGCACCCAATAAAGGTCATTGAACAAAGGCTTGATTTAGCCCTTTATAAGCATTGTAGGCCTAGAATTGACCTAAGCATATTTTGTAAATATTCATAGATGCATAGATTGTAAGGAGCTGGAACGGACCTCTCCAGATCATCTGGTCCAGCCCCCTCCATACTAGGCAGGAAAGACAACTGGAGTTAGGTGACCCTAGAGAGGTGACCATCCAGTCTCCTCTTGAAGATTTCCAGGGTAGGTGACTACACCACCTCTGAAGGTTGTTTATTCCACAGTCTGGACACCTTAACTGTGAGGAAGTGTTTCCTAGTGCTAAGCTTGAAATGGGTTTCCAGGAGTTTGTGGCCATTACTCCTGGTTTTCCCCAAGGGTCCCCTGGTGAACACTTGTTCGCCAAACCGTTGATGTATTCCCCTGATGTAGCAGTAAGTTGCTACCAAGTCCCCTCTCAGCCTTCTTTTTTTTAGGCTGATGAGGCCCAAGTCCCTCAGTCTTTCCTTGTATGGCTTTCCTTGCAAGTCTCTGATCATACGAGTAGCTCTTCTCTGGACTCCCTCAAGCTTTCCAATGTCCTTATTGAAATGCAGTGCCCAGAACTAGATGCAGTACTCTAGCTGCGGTCTCACCAATGCTGAGTAAAGCAGAAGAATCACTTCCTACGTTCCATTAACACAGTATGCTGCTGCTTCCTCTTCCTGATCAGAAGGACACAATAATGGCTCTTCAGACATTGGAAGCACTTTCAAAATATGGCTGCAAGTACATTTTAGGAAGTATTTGCTGTAAGTTGTTCCATGCATTTTTCCATTTTAAACATTCTAAAAGCATTTTTTCATTCTCCCTGGCTGTGTCCAATATTGGGTCTACTTAAAATTGGCAGGAAAAAATTAGCTTGCAGAGTTAAACTTAACTTGAGTAAAGACTGAGAATGAAGGTCTCCACCATTAAGTTCTTTTCTTCCATTGAAGGAATAGGCTGTCTCTCTGAGAACTACTCCTTGTACTCCATAGGAACCATCACATAGGAAAATGGTCACCAGTTCTGACAGTACATACCTTGTCAGCACTGGTAACTGACATAAATTTGGGGGTCAATGACTTGTTTTCTGTACTTGATTCATGTTAATTAGGCATTTGAGAGCAAAGGAAATCTGTCATAATGCTACTGAATGGCTTAACATGGAAAAAAAATACAGTAAATAGAGCCAAAATTATCTGTTCCTGAAAAGGCAAGAAAAGAAAGATACTTATCACCCTAGGGGAAGGGGGATATCTCACTGAAATTAGCTTTTAGTGTATCATATATATTGTTGCATCAGTAGAGAGGAAATGCCAGGATGCTGGTCTTAAGTGAGGTCCCATAAATGGCTGACATCCTCCTTCCCCACACAGTCAAAACCACTTCCTCTTCATAATCCCTATCTGGACCATTACAACTTGAAGGACATTTGAGGCAAAATTAAAAAATTGAAAGAGTTGTCATCAGACATTAATGCAAGGGGTGAAAAAAGCAACAGATGCTCAACATTTTTCAGAAATATCCTGAGAAAATCAGCAACACCTAATGAAACACATTTTAACTCGTACCACATCGGTTCCCACCGATTCCCCATTTGGTATACTACATTCATATGGTAGGAGCAGAAATCACCATGACGATTTATTCTTCAACAGTCAAATAAATAACCATGGTGCACTGCAAATGCAATATTAAAAATTTATTATCAAAACACAGACACCTAACTGAAAAAAATCTAAAAACAGTGACTCAGATGCTGGATTAAAAATAAGTTTCCTTTAAACAGATTTTACAAAATATTTTCCTCGTTTTCAATTCTCTTCCTACATTTGTTCTTGCTACACTTAAAACATACACACTACAGACTTACTTATGCAACTAAAACAACTGAAACTCAGTAAGCATCCATCTGGCAACTCAAGTTGCTCCAATCACATTAGCAAAACAAACCAACTTAGACATGTTAGTATTCTTATTTCAGGATTTGATATAACTGGCAATAACTGGATAGTTTGCCATGGTTTACTGCATACTTAACCTGATTTTCTAAAAGTTATTGCCAACTTTTTTTCCTCCCACCCATTGTCAACAAATTATGTGATGGATATTAAGTAAAATAAAGATTGTTACAGAATTTTCATTGTATTTTGGGGCACTCTTTCAGGATGTGAAAGTGCTGGATTCTAGCTTCCACTTCCCAGAGAAGTGCTCTAATTGCCAAGGCTAGCAGCTAGGCTTGGTGAGACCTTCTTCATCACTCTGACTAGAAATATGGCACCATGCAGAAAGGTATGTGAGGGCCAGAAGAATAAGAGGGACCCCAACATTGTAGGCCAGTGATGAGGGTATACACTTGGATGAAGGGAATCCTCAGTTTTGGCCCCTGCTTTCCAAGAGTGAACACACATTTTACAAAGTAATTGGTTAAAATGCATAAATCATACTGGGAGCAGGGACCAGAATCAAGGATTTTCCATCTCCCAGGGGGTGTCCTGATTCCTAAGATACAAAGTTAGGTTCTCTCCTGCTTGTTCTTCCTCTGGTCAGAAGAAATCTTTTATGCGCCACAAGGGGGGTTGCAGGTGTCATAACCCAATGATTTTAGTGCCTCGGCACATTGGAATTTTCCCGCCACATGGAGCTTTCTTTGCACGGTGGATTTCTCAGCTGCAGAGAGAAATCCCCGGTGCAAAGAGTTCCTGCCACACACATGCAAATTCGTACCCCATTATTGGCTGATTCTAAATTATTCCTACGTGGTGGCTAGCAATTGGCTTGCTAGCCGTACAAAAGGTCAGAGCAGTTTCCGCCCAAGCTGGAGGACTCCACAACCATCTCGTGGGGAACTCTGAGCGTGCTATGGAGCCTAGCAAACTCCGCGTGTGTCTTGGAGGAGGACAGAGAGGCCTGATCAGCTCTTAGCCACTCCCCGTCATAGTGTGAATTTGACGTATCCCCCGTGTGAAGCGCTCATGGAGTCGTATATCGACGACTCATCTTGGTTCGGTGCGGTTCGCAAGAGATCTCATTTGTGTTTGTTTGTGTGCAACTGCAACTCAAGCAAGTTTCCTCCCTGCACTGTGACCATCGGCAGTGTAAGTAAAGCTTTCTTTATAAAACCAATACGCTTCCGTGCCTAACTCTACTCCATCGTGGAAAAACCCCACCTGATGGTCCGGGCTACTGGCCATAGCCTCAGACTGACCCTCAGTCCCAACAGCAGGTAGGGCATAATCCAATTTCAGGTTTGCCTACAGCTTTGTGATGAGGACTTTCTGCAGTTTCTATGTTGCTGTGCCCAAGCTGTTGCCTAGGTTGAAAAATCAGGAAGGATTTTTCCTAGTACACATTTAGTTTTGTGTTTCCCCTTCCACTTCCTGTTAGAAGCAGTGAGAAGGGGTTGAAAAAAATAAGAATGTAGAGGCAAAAATCCAAAATATTGCATGAATGAGTAGTTGCCACACCTTACAGCCAATGCCCAGTACAAGTAGGGGCAAAGAGAACCTGCTCACAGAGGTAAATGAGGTTTTAGCTGAGATTTAGCTGATAAAACTTGTGCCTTAGGTTAGTTTATCAAATATTATTTTTCTAAAGCAGGAGCCTACCATTGAATATCTCAGCATCTGTTTTTCATTTTCCTCAAAATCCTGAACAAAATTCTTATGCAGGGAGGACATAAAATGACAAAAGCCATAATTCAATTTTGTGAATCTCATGACATTTTTTGTGATGATTTTACAGATTGTAACTCCTAGATGCAAGTACTTTTATATAGTTTTTAGCATACTGCAGTCTCATCTTCCTGGCCAACATACTACAGAATTAGTTTCCTTCTACTCAATAAAATCATATTTTAATGATGAGCTGCATAAAGAAATCATTATTGTACTGTAGTTGATATGCTTTGAATTTCACTGCTGTATTTGGGGAAAAAAATAACTTAACCTACTTATCCTCTTAGAGAAGACCTTGAAAATGCATTACAAAGGAAAAAGGCACTAGATAAAGCACTTAACTATGGAAAGCTACCTGTCGCTACATGAAGTATTCATTATAAGTAGTAAGTCATAGCTGCTGGCAAAGTGGCGATACTGTATGTTGACTGATATATATCTATATAGAGATAGATATCTATCTATCTCTATATAGCTCCATATATCCTGGGGCATATATTCAAATCCTGCATTACTCAGAAGCAACAGAATCATGCGTACCAAAATGCTTCAAAAAGGGGCAGAAGTATAGTGAAACCATACGCCAACAATGAGTCATAATAGGGACAAACTCCATCTTTAACATACATTAAGGCTAAAGACAGATATTCAAAAAGTCTGAGCCTGAATTGATTCAATCTTTGTAGGTTAGTCTAACCTGGCTAGGCTAAACTGGTTTGTAACCTCAAGGACATGTTCTCTGGACTGAAGAAATGCAGGTACATGTGTGCAGGCGCTCAGGCTAGAAGCCAGGGGCCAGTAGAGCAGCCCTGCCTTCCCTTCCATAGTGCTGAGATGCAGGAGGCATGGCTAGGCTCCAACAGGATGCTCTGATTAGGGAGGGGTCCCCCCCAGCTGTTGATAACAGAGCATTGAGTTACACAGCAGGGAGTTACACAGGGAGTTGTTGACATTTATCAGCCCAACAAAAAAACCTGAAAAAACAGCCTCTCTTATCAGTTCAAGTTCTTCTTAAACACCTTTTTCCAAGGAAGGATTGGAAGGCCATTACCAGCTACCTGTTGATTAGCTCCAAAAAGCCCTAAGCCAGCGTCTGCCTGTGTCCTGTCTCCCACAGCATGGACCATAGCCAGCATGTGGTATGCTAGCTAATGCAGAGATGTGTTTGTGTAAGGCAGGGGTGAGGGAGGAATTCCTGCTTGAGCAGAGAGTGCTGGAGGGGGAGGGCAGGGGGGGTAGGAGGAAGCAAGGCAGACCCCTCTGTAACTGCAATCTCTGCTGGAGCTGCAACCAGGGAGCAGTGGGCTGGGGCAGGGAGCAGAACCTTGCCCAAAGTTGCAAAGCACCTGGGATGCTGAAGGACTCTGATTTAACTTAAACCAGGAAGAGGTCTGGGACAGACATTGTATTAACCAATTTGACCCAAATCAGTTAAGTCTGATACTACATTCAACCAGGTTTATCTAAAACCGGTTTCATCCATTTACAAACTAGTTTATGTGAACTGAACATCTGTTCTATTACATGTTTAAAATAGTTTCTGATCACTTAAACTGGTGTATGTGTAATGTCTGTCCCTAGCCCCAAGAAATAAGTATTCTTTCATGCATTCAGAAGGGTAGCACAAAGTGTTAAGGTCAGATCCTGTTTTACATCCTGTTGTAATAAAGATTTATTACTGGGAACACAGTAAAACCACACACAGTAACAATGAGAAGGTAATGTGGTGTTCTCTGTCTTCTTACAAATTACAGGTCTGGCTGGGGAAGGATTTGAGTGAGATATATGTTCCCTTGACATATATCAGGATAGGGGCTAAAAGTATAAAGAATCTGAACATCAGAACAGACTCTTAATTTTTTGTGAACAACTCTCACATTTTAATTTTCTATCTTAATGAAATTTGATACAGAGATTTCCAAAATACTAGAAAAATAGAATAATAAAATGTAACACAAAATTATGTGTGTGAGTTAGGGGTAGATGGGAAAGAATACATATGAAAAGAAAATCTGGCTTTCCTTTCTTCTCACCCCAGGGATCAGTTTTGGGGTCAATCACTCAAAATACTTTCATTAATAATATGATTTTCACACAAAAATAGGAGCTTGCTAATGGAATTTGATCCTGATAAAGTTGGGAGGCATTGTCAATTCAAATAAGAATCAGGATATCAAACAGCATGAAGAAGACTAATAAAAATGGGATTAAATTCAATAATGCCAAGTTGTACTTTATCACTTGTAAAATAAAGAGCTAATATGCAGAAATGCAAGAAGAAATTTAATACGTCATAAGGCTGTATTGGAGAGGCCTGGCATAAGTGGGACTGTGACCTAGAAGGAAACAGCAAAAGGAAAGGAAGGAAAGAATAAAACTTTACTTACAAGATAAGCAGTAATTTTCAAATAAGTAGCTAAGATGGCATAGTAACCAGCAAGATGCTTAAAATGGTGTCTCGTTTAATTCGGAAAAAAAAATTAAAAGAAGTTAAAGAATTAACAAAGATTAGTCAATTAGTTTTAGTTTAGTCAATTATGGTCTATTACTAAGGTGATTAGAAGACAAATATTAACAAAGGGGTGGCATACATTTTGTATAGCTGTAATCTTATAGACATATCTGACTAAGTAGGCTGTTGCCTGACAAAGTTCATGTCTTGCCAAACACATTACTCTATAAAGTAGGACTGTGCGAAATGACACTGTTCCATTTCACCTTGAGGTTCAAGGTTTCAATAGAACAGCATTTCATAGCAAATTTCATTGTGATTCAAAACACCTGTTCCATTTTGCTTCGTTGACTCCATTTCGACATTTTGCTAGATCGGCCAGGGACAGGAAGTCAGCCCAGCTGGGCTGACTTCCCATTCTGGGCCTGATCTAGCGCTAGGGATAGGAAGTAAGTTCAGCTGATCTGACTTCCATCCCCAGTGCTATGGTCAAAACATTTCAACTAGCCTCCTTGTGTTTCGAGACTGTTTCGAAGCCCTTTGTTTCATTTCAATTTTGCTGTTTCAACCTCAAAATGAGTCGAAATAGTGTCAAAACAAAATGGCCAGCAAAATTTTGCACAGCCCTCCTATAAATGTCCCATCCCATCCTGCCCTGTCTTCTAACTTCAGATTAACATGGCTAACTATGTCACTATAAGTTTCTGGGGATCCTTGAAAAGGCAGGTGTGGAAATGCTAATATGCAAAACAGGTTCTATATATCTCACTGTGGATATGCAAGTTAAACTGATTGTTACAGTTTAACTTGCATAAGAGTTAAGTTATTGGATTCTGTACAAGAGTTACTCATTAGATTTTGTTTTTCCTATATTTTGCAATGTGTCATTGTAAATCTTTAGATCTTTGGATTTCTTAAATAGAAGTTTGTATTTATGTAATTTATTCTCACTGGCTAGCCTCAGAACATTGCTGCAATATCTGTGCAATAGCTGTTGCAAATTCAGATGAGCCTTATCAAATATGACAATCTAGTATCAAATCCTGCTTCTAACAACAGCAAATTACAATGTTGGGTACTTAGCATTTCTGCACTATATCAGGAGGCCATCCATTGGAAGTGGCTAAGGAATGGAAAACCTGGTGACTAGCTGATCACAGAATAATTTGAGGTGACAACGTGATGTAGCATTGAAAAAAGCAAATGTGATTCTATGATATGGGAGTGTTGGAGTAATGTTGTAGCCATGAAGGTCCAGGAAATATGCAAGAACCAATAAATGCCTCTTGCTTTCTAGGGTATGTTAGTTGTTGTATTTCCAGTAAAGCCAGTATTAACGCTATTGCACAAGGCCCTAGTAAGACATCATCTGGAATGAAAGGTACAATTCTGTTCACCCACAATCAAAAAAAAAAAAACTTCAAACTGGAATAGGTGGAAAGAAGAGCTACTGTGAGGGGGCTACTTCTGTAAAAATAAATATTCCCAGTAGCTATGTTTATTGTCAATTTTATCTGTTCCATGCAGATTCTCCTTATATTCCTCACAGTTAACCTTATATTCTATCACAGTTAACCATGAACACCTTTCAGGAGAAACACATTCAGCAATATAACAAGCATTCATCAAATGGATCACTCTCCCCCACTCTAAACTTTGCTCTCTCCAAAACTGCTTATCATGAACAGTTCCACAACAATAATCTGTCTCAGCATGAGTTGATAATTTAGGCTGTTATTGGAATTCAGATTTCTCACACTCCTAATGCACGCAGCATTCAGGCATTTATAGAAGCCAAATGAAATGGATTTCTGGAAAACATACACAAAGGGCGAAGAGATGTGAAATGACTTGAATTACTTTGGCAGAGCTGAGAATAAAACTATGATCTCTTGAGTCTCACATCTCTGCCCTGTTCACTGGACCATGCTGCCAAGTCCTGCATAATCTACTGAGAGTGACAGCTCATTTTGGTGTTTGAGAGAGACAGAGAACACCACCATGTTTGTTGTCGTTATTACTACAATTCTTTTCACCACCAACCCCTGTTATCAAATAAACTATTTTCTAAACTCCGTAAGTAGAACATAAATATACTAGAGCAAAATGGCCAAAAAATTGGCAAATGCCCTCAAAAAAGTACAATTCAATAACTGCAAAAGTGAACACACAATAGGTGAGTAATTCAATAGACCAGCCTAAAACTTCCTGTAAGCAATACAGGAGACTCAATTAGTTGCTTGTAATAGACTACACCGATTATTTGATGAGCTTCAAGCTCTTTTTTCCAGTAGTCCTTTACAGAAACAGAAATGTTCTGTTTTCTCTACTCGCCTCTATTATTCTGTATTGAAAGAAAATTTCAGGGCTTAGTGAAAATGAATACTTAATAACCTCTACAGTACAGAGACAGGAACACAGTACTGGTGAAATCACTGACTCAGAAGTTAGGATACACCGTGTTTAAAAAGGCTTTTCAAATAAAGTGTAAAACCTGATCATTACCCTTTCACGCTCCTTAAACATTTCACTCTCCTTCAACATACATGTTAATAATTAGAATCAATGTGAATGATAATGTAATTCCAGCTAATAACAAGAAACGTGGAAAGCTTAACAATTACTAAAGAAAAAAAAATCTTAAGTCTTAAACTGGAAGTTGACTACTATCTAGTATAAGACATCAAATATTTTTTACTAAACTAGTATTATTACAAATTCATAAAAACCTAAATACATATCTAACAAAAATATCCTAGTGCACCTAAACACCTTATGTAAAATAAATCAATCAATCCCCCCATCATACAGTCGTATTTGAGAGCTATAAATCTTGGTAAACAATCCTTCAGTAGAGGTTATTGGTTTAGTTTCTACTTACTGTATTTTTGGAGTTGTACAATTAATAATGGAGTCACTTTTTCTGTGCATTAATAATTTATGGGGCAAAGACTACACTGTTGTAACCTTATAGATATAAAGGTGTTTATGCCAGGGATGAATTTGGCACAATATGCATGTGTGTGTATATATATAATATATTTATCATCATCCTTTTCTTCTCTAAAAGCCTACGAATCTGTCCCTTTATTTCAATATCTAATCATCATTAAGAATAGTATTTCCTCAGACTATTCTTTATGTTTCATGTTCTTTTCCTTTCTTATTTAACATGATCTTGTATTCAGTTTTGTTTCTTCACTCAATGTCCCTTCTAAAGAGTGAACTAGTTTGTCAAAGATTAAACACACTTAAATTCCTTCCTTGCTCACAAAAAAACATTCCGTTCTATTTCAAGGTTTCTAAGAAATTATCTATGCAGAAAAATCAAAAAAAGTTAATTTGAATTAACTTTTAAAATGGTTTGGTTAAACTTAATTAAATTCCAGTTCAGTGGCTCTTATTCAAAATTACAGTGTCTTTATTTCTATTACATTTAAATTTAATGTAGTAAATTAAGCAACACTGAATTAAGAGCACTTTAATTCTAAACAAGAGCATTCCAACGCTGGAGACTAATGTGGTTTAAGTATCTCATTTTAAGGTTACATCTTGATTTAAATGTGAACACACTTTTCTGAGCAGTTTTAAGCCAGACTAGTTTGGGTACCATAAACAGCCTAGGTTTGGCTATATATTTTAACATAGACCAATTTACCATGACCAGAATAGACAGGAGTCCAGATTATATCTGTGGCAACAGTTTATACCAAACTTTACTTGTGCAATTGGGATTCTCTTCCTTGATAAATTACTATGACCAACATTTTCAAATGTTTTTTCTCATTTGAAATTACTTTCTAAATAGACTCTGCAAAAAAATCTTGGACTATAAATCATTCAGGAACAGATCATTGCAAGTTGAATTGTTAAATGTTAATTTTTTTCTTTCTGTACAACACACATTAAACTAACTCTACACATGATGTCAATCTTCTTTCGTGCTGGAACTGTTTGCCATGTCTATAGTAGAACATGCAGATCATGGATTGACCTCTTCAGTCATCTCCACTGATAATTTCCCTAACTACTGGAAGACTGTAATCCCCATATCAAGGGACTGCTGATGGCAATGTTATTATAAATCAAAATAATGCCTAACATATATATTACAGCCAACATTCTAAATTATAAAAGCCTACGTTTGCCTGTCTGTCCATAATGCTTTATTCTCACTCTGATTGGCTGACGGAAACAGCTAATCAGAGTGCTGCTCCAAGCATGGGGGAGCACTACCATGATTCCAAAGCCACACTAAGGACTGGACAGAGGGTGGGGGAGCTGCTGGCCTCAGCTCCCCCACCCCGCTCCCTGCAAGAGGCAGAACAGTGGCAGCATGGGATGTTAGGTGGTGGCACTCCATCCCAGCCCCCCCGCCCCCAATCATTCTTGACAGGCAATTGGCTAGTACTTAATAACATTACATTTAGATCATAACAGTCTGGGAAAGGACCTCCTGGCCTACAAGTCCAGGTTCCTGCTATCCCAGGCAGCCAAGTCATATAATCCCTTTCATAAAGATATTCAACTCTATCATAATCAGTTTCGTTTTTTCCCTTGTCACTTCTATTGGGAGACTGCTCCAGAACTTCCCAGATTTAATGAAACACTCTTTTGATTTCCACCCTGAATCTATTTGTGACCAGTTCATACCCATCTGTTCTCACATTAACAATAACCTTAGCTAAGTAGCTAATTTTTTGATGTTTACCACCCCTCAATGAATTGTAGAGCCATTATATCACTTATTGGCCTTTGTTTACCCAAGCTAAACAAAATAAGCTCTTTTACCTTGGATAACAGGCTCTCCATTCCCTTGATCATCCTAGAACAAGGGTGGGCAATTATTTTTGCTGGAGGGACACTATAAATTTTGGTGAGCTGTTGTGAGCCAGGGCAGGGTGACCCAGCCCAGCACAATGGGAGGAGGGGGAGGGGAATTGATCCTATCCTGCCTGGGCCCATCTGCCTTGCACCTGCTGTTGGGGGTGCCGGACAAAGTGGGCTGAGAAAGTCTCCTGCCCACTGTTCCACTCCCAGATGCAGCTCCCTGCCCACCTGTGGCTCCAACCCATCTGCTCATCTGAGCACACCCTGTCCATGGGGGTCTGAGCCAGTCTCCATGGAGACCCCACCTGCCCACTCCATCTGGCACCCCCAGAGGTAGGTCCGGGGTGGGCAGGCCAGGGTGCCTGGGCAGTAGGGTTTGGTCCACTGGTGGTAGAGACACTAGCAGCAGCAGCCAAAAGGAGCTGTCACTGTGGGGGCTGCTGGAAAGCAAAGTCCCTCTGCCATGCTACCCCTTGTTTGTTCTACACCTCAGGGGCAGCAGTGCAATGCACACCCCAGGGGTAGCACAGCCTGGGCTGTCCCCCACACCTGGGCCAGACAGGGTTGAGCAAGCCACCATGGGCTGGACAGAATCCCTTTGTGGGCTGGATCTGGCACGCAGGCCATATTTTGCCCAGCCCTGTCCTAGAAACTGTTTTCACTAGCTGTCCCAGTTGGAATTCATCCTTCTTGAATATGGGCGATTGATTCCAAAACTGACCCTCAAAGAACTTTATTTAGAACCTCTTGCATAGATTAACTAATAACTGTCAGCTGGCCCAGAATCAGTTGCTTTACAGAAGTTCAGATATATAACATCTACCACATTTCCTTTATCTATAACATTGATTTTCTTATTGAAAAAAGCTATTGGGTTAGTCTAACAATTTCCTTTTGGTAAAGCCACATTCCACCATTTTATTCCATTTTCCATTTACTTTCATGTCTTTAATTATTCTCTCTTTTAAAATGTATTCCAAAGTGATCTGTTCCCTGTTCATTATCCTACCTGGCATACACCGTCATTGGTTTATAGTTGCCAAAGGTATATCTCTGACTTTTTTTTTAAATAGATATTAATAGATCTATTGTCCATGAATTTGTCTAGTTCCTTTGTGAACCTAGAAATACCATCTGCCTCTATAACCTCCTGTGTTAGGTTATATCCTGTCTATAATTTTGGACCAGACCTAGAGTATCCTGAATTTCTGCCCTTCTCATTGCCTTTTTTGTGCGTGTAAAACAAAATTTTACAAAAAATTTTTTTTCTCTGTCTCTTTTTTCTCTATTTTAAATCTTCAGAGTCTTATTTATCTTTACAGTTCTTGACCTCTAACATGAAGCGTTTCTTGTTAATCAGTCCATTTAATTCCATTACATAGACACTCTGCTTACTGGCTGATGTATTGCCTGATTTCATAATACATTAAAAACATACTTTTCTTTAGGCATTGTCTAGCTTTTGAAGGTAAAAAAGGATATTTGGTTAATTACACGTCTCAAAAATAGATGCATAGATGTGATAAATTGTTAACTATAAAAGAAACCCTTTAATTTTTTATGGTTTCAGTAACAGTACAAATCATTTATTAATTATACCTAGCTATAAAATATGTTAATTAATCAGGCATCTTACTGGAACTCAATGGTAGTAGTCGTTATTGTTTAATGCTGCTGAGCTTCTGGAAGATAGCTCAGTATCCGACCCCAATGCAGAAAGTAGGCCAGTTCAAACAATGCTGCCTTTTATGCTCTTTTTCCATCCCTCCCCCTGAGCACTGGGATTGGAAGGGACCTCAGGGAAGGATCAGAGTCACTGGCCAGCTACACAGTCAATATCAGAGCAGTCCTTTCCCCTCCTTACTTTATGTTTCTCTGCAGGCAAGCCCAGCTTCAGCTTCAAAGCTCAAAACATTTTGACACTTTCGAAAAGTTTTGACTGACCTCATTTCGTTTTGACGCTGTTTTGAAGCCTTTTGTTTTGTTTCAATTTCGCTGTTTTGAGCTCAAAATGAGTTGAAACAGCATCAAAATGAAACAGCCAGCAAAATTTTGCACAGCCCTAATCACTTCTTGACTTCTTGAAGGCCCAGATCAAGTGAAGTATATATTTAAATTCATGTACATAACTAAAATGGAGAGTCAAATGAAGAGGGTTCTATCTCAAGAAATATTTCCCATTTATATAACTATAGACTCAGGTGGACTCCCATCAAATGATACTAAATGTGTTTAGATATGTCCCATTTTGAAGATACAGTAATGCCAAAGCTATGTCCATAAAGTGATATTTGGAAGCTTACAACAAGGAAATAACACAACTAAAATGAACACTGGAATTTAGACCAGTGGAGCTCTAAAAAGTACATTTAAATCACGAGTAACTATTTATCTGATTTGAATGAAGTGATCCCTATCAAATTCCATGTTCATATACACTTAAAAAAAATCACTGAAGTTAGTGAAGTTAAGAGGGGGGGGGTGTGCGCGCATGCACACACATATTGAAATAAAGACACATAAAAAGTAAACCAACTGGAAACTATAAATTTTTATTAGAAGTTTCTGAGCCTGAATGATAAATAGTTCAATTTAACATATCTAATGCTTTTCACTCTGATAGATGTCTCTTTCAGACATACACAGTCTGAACAATTCTGAAGTATCACTTTAAGCAATCTGTTAAAGATTAAATGACCAAGCACATTATGCCACCTCAATATTTCAAAGCACAACTTAAATACAATAATGTACCATATTGAAGATTGCAATGGTAATATGTGATAAACTATTTTAGTGTTTTATTACAAATAAACAGCCAATTGCCAACTGTGGTATGGCATATAAAGCTCTCTCTCTGCAGGCAAAGCACTGTTTAATTTTATCAGTTCTATTATTTCTACCTGACTGCATCTTATTCAATTAAACTGAATAACCAGCTCAAGTTTGAAGTGATGCTAACACATAGTTCATTGCTCACATATTTTCAAAGCAACATGTTATTGCCATTTTCTAAACTTGGTTCTGCATCATACCTAGACACAATATCGTACTGACCATCATATAACCAGCAACCTGTAAGGATATTAAAATAAATTCATTACCAAATCATATAAAAAAATCTTTCTGATAATAGGTTCATAGGCAGCTCACATTCATATCTGGTTGTTCAA
This sequence comes from Alligator sinensis, assembly GCF_000455745.1. Lineage (NCBI taxonomy): Eukaryota > Metazoa > Chordata > Crocodylia > Alligatoridae > Alligator > Alligator sinensis. The sequence goes on along the minus strand of NW_005842762.1, from coordinate 409,084 downwards.
TAAGAATATGTGGTTGTCCCAGTTTTGGCAAATCCATTTATCACAAAGCTCTGACGAGAGTACAAATAAAAACACCTTCAAAATGAGACTTAGCTTCAGGTATACCAACTGAAGCATGTCTCCTAGTAGTCCTGGTGTGACTTTAAACTAGGTTCACTGGGAGGATGGAGACAAAAGCCCTGAGGTGAGTGGGGAAGTAGGTGGTTTGGAGGAAGCACAAGCAGGAGGGGGCAACAGGAGAGGACTTCTCATTCTCCTTGAGAAAATAGGACAATCAGCTAGTTATCTCAGTTGCCTGTACATGAACACACAGGGCCTGGGAATCAGGCAGGAAGAATTAGAAGTCCTTGCACAGTCATGGAACTATGACATGATTGGAAAAACAGAGACTTGGTGGGAGCTCACATAACTGGAGCGGTGTCATGGATGGGTACAAACTGTTCAGGAAGATCAGGCAGGGGAGAAGAGGACGAGGAACTGCACTTTGTGTAAAAGAGCCATATGACTGTTCAGAGCTTTAGTATGAAACTGGAGATAGGCCTGTTGAAAGTCTAGGTTAGAGTCATAGGAGACAGCAACAATGGTGATGCTGTGGTGGGTTTCTGCTATAGACCACCAGACAAGGAAAATGTGGTGGATGAGGCCTTCTACAAACAGCTAGCGAAAGTTTCCTGATCACAGGCCCTGGTTCTCATGGGGGACTTCAAAATCACCATGATATCTACTGGGAAGGCAATACTGCAGAGCTCAGGCAATCCAGGAAGTTTTTGGAGAATGTTGGGGACAACTTCCTGGTGCAAATGTTAGAAACTAGGAGCTATGTTCTTCTTGACCTGCTTCTCACAAACAGGGTAGAATTGGTAGGGAATATAGTAGTGGATGGCAACATGGGCAGCAGTGACCACAAGATGATTGAGTTCTGAGGAAAGGAAGGAAAGAAAACAGCAGGATAAGGACCCTGGACTTCAGGAAAGCAGACTCTGTTGCTAGCAGATCAAGGGAAATGATTCTTCCTCTCTATTTGGCACTGGTGAGGCTACATCTGGAGTACTGTGTCCAGTTTTGGGCCCCCTAATACAGAAAGGATGTGGACAAATTGGAGAGAGTACAGGGGAGGGAAAGGAAAATGGTTAGGGGTTTGGGACACATGACTTCTGAAGAGAAGCTGAGGGAACTGGGCTTATTTAGTCTAGAGAAGAGAAGACTGAGGAGGGTTCAATAGCAGGGGGTTACAAAGAGCATGGAGCTAGCCTATTCTTTGTGGTGGCAGATGACAAAACAAGGAACAATGGTCTGAAGTTGCAGCAAGGGAAGTTTAGGTTAGATATCAGGAGTAAGTCTCACTAGGAGGGAAATAAGACACTGGAGCAGGTTACCCAGAGAGGTTGTGGATTCTCCATCCTTGGAGATTTTTAAGACTAAGCTAGACAAAGTCTTGGCTGGGATGATCTAGTTGGGGATGGTCCTGCTTTGAGCAGGGGGTTGGACTAGATGACCTCTTGTGGTTCCTTCCAACCCTAATTTTCTATGATCCTTTGACTTTATGCTTTAGCAGGCAGGAAACCACTTATATTTACTTGCCTGTAGAGCACTTCTGTGTCTCCCAGACCTTGGGAAGTAGGAGTTTTTGCAAGCTTTTTTTTATTACAAGCATATAGAGAAATATCTATAATTGTGATTTGCTAATGCTTTCAGTTATAAAGAATTATATAAATGAAATGAGAAAAAAAGTGAGTAGATATCGATCAATATAAATTGAAAAAGCATACAGAAAATTGAGAGAAAGAGTTAAAGACACTAAAAAAATCCATGTCTTATGAACCTAGAGACAATACGAAATATTTAAATATTTCAGAAACAAAACAAAAATCCTAGTAATTATATGATTTTAACAAAGTGTGACATAAGATTATTAATGAAGTGTGCGTTCACTAAACACTTCTTTATTTGGAAAGAACGACAATGTTCTCATATCCCATAAGTATATGATATTCAACTAAGGAGAATTTAAGCAGCATCTACTTCCTTTTTCAAAAAATAAAATCTTACTCCATTCTTTTCCACATTAAAGTTGGGCTGATAAAAGGTAACTGTGTAATTGTAACAGGATTTTCTAAATTATTTAGCTTGGTACAGGATGACATTCCAAGTATCAATAAAGAAGAATAAATGAATTAAGAACTGGCTAGATACATCTCTAAAAAAGTAGTTGTCAATGGGGAATCATCATGAATGGGAATGTTTCAGGTGAAGGGGGAGGGGGTGACAAAATTCACAACTAGGCATGACCCTCTTCAATATTTTTACCAGCATTCCTACAAACTTATAAATATAATCATTATTAGATTTTGCAGATGACAAAGACAGGCAAAGGGATAAATAACAGAGAATAGGCAATCCTACAGAGTGATCTGGTTGCTTAGTGGGCTGGGCACATTCAAACCAAAAAGCATTTCATATAGTCATGCAAAGCTACCCATTTTGGAACAATGGGTATAAGTAATTCCTACAAGATAGGTGACTGTATACCTAAAAAGTGTCTAGTGTAAAATGGATTGAGGGATTCAACATGTACTTCCAATGCCATGCTGTGGCATAGAAGGCCAATGTAACGATTGGATGTACGACCAGGAAAATAGCAAATATGAGTAGGAGGAGAATTTTTCCTCCACAAAAGTACTGATGAAATCATTACTAAGTACTATAGTTAGGTCTGATGGCAACGTTCTAGAAAGCTTGTTGAAAAAATTAGAGAAGGTGCAAGAAAGAACCAGAAGAATGACGATGGCAGCAGGAAATTACTTACTATGAGGCATTTAAAGAGCTCAATTTGAAGGAACACTGGGCACGTCTACATATCCCTTAACATGCTATAGTTAATGTACATTTAGCTTAGTACTTCCTTAATGAAGTACTAATTGAATGTGCAGTAAGTATATTTACTGTGCAGTAGCACCGGCATATGGGTTTCCTTTTTTTTTTTTTTTTTTTTTTTTTTTTTTTTTACACTTACTGCACAGTAGCCTAATAACACTGCGCAGTAGGTTATTAGCACAGTTTCGAACCGTCACACTACTGCAGAGTGTTGTTAGGCTACTGCACAGTAAGCATCTTGTGTAGACGCACCCACTGAGAAGCAATTTGATTACAATATACAGGTACCTTCCTAGGAAGAAAAGCACTAATTGACTATTTCAGCAGAGAAAGAAACAACAAGATTTAAAGGAATAAGTTCAATTTGGATTGGGTTTAAAAAAAGAAAAAGTGAGTGATAAACAATTTGAACAAACTGTTAAGGAAAATGGTGGATTTCCCATCTCAACATCTACAAATCAAGTTATACTTTCAGATACTGCTTATGCACCACAGAACAAAGCTTTGTAGTTATAACTCAGCTATGTCTAAACAAGTTACCTGCTTATCAGAAGCAGTACAGATTCATTAACACAACAATCCTCTCTGGAGAATTTACCCTGCTTCTTAGCACACCCCAGAATAACATAACTTTGCTGCTTCCTGTACCCTAGCTGTCTTGAATCTCTTTACATTCACAGTCTTGTAAACTGCAACTGTATTTAGTCCAATGTGAGCTAGTGAGCCCTATATCAAAGTCATGGTTTAGAGTTCTCTGGCCTGTTGATAGGATATAAGAGTCAATGACATACTGAATCAAGAAAAGCAGGGCTGGAAGGGACTTCTGGAGGTCTAGTCCAACCCCTTGCTCAAGGCAGAGTAGTCCAGATTAAATCAGAAGTAATGGTTGCTTCTAGCACTTAAATTATGAACCTCTGAAAAATGGATGCTACTGGGAATTGCTCTCTGAATATATAAAGAATAAAATAAAATGTTGAATCTTTTGAAAAATCAAGCCCTAGCTTTCTCAGCTAAGCACCAAAAATATTAATGATTTTGTCCTTCATCTATGTGCTTCCATCTCTCCTTTACAAAATGAGGATAATACCACCATGTTCCCTCACAGGGGTATTGAGGAGATAAATTAATTTATCTTTTTTAAAGACTAAAGGTACCAAGAGAACATCATTCACTCTTACTTAGCATAAGGTTTCAGTACCATATTTTCATGCACATAACACTCTGGAATATAATACACAGCTTGTAGTTAAAATGCAAGATGAAGAATAAATGATTATTCCAGAGTTATGGCTTCACAGGAGCAGGTACAGAGCCTTTCCTGCTTAACTAAAGTTAAAACCCTTGCTATTGCCGAGACTGGTCTCTGTGGGTAGATCTACTATTTTGAAAAAAGCTAGCGCCTCCAAGGCTGTGAAATAGGAGGACAGAGACCAGAAGCAGCTAGCAGACAGCAAAATTGTCCTAAGGAAAATTAGCTAGATTAGTGGAACATAAAGGATATTAATAAAGAGAGATGATCATTAACACCTCTGGAGTAAAGAACATTGAACCATTACAACAACTGACACACAGCTGCATAAAAGGTAATGCAAAAGTTGCTATGCTATGGAGCAGGAATCAAAGCAGAGTACTTCTCTCCTAGTCAAAAAATTAGCTTCCCCACTTTTTGGGGGTGGATTTCAGGAATAGGGGGAGTGCGGGTAGGAAGTTGTTTTGTGTGAGAGAACATATGGTATGTAGTAAGGTGGGCCTGGGGCACAACAAGAAAGATAATATTAAACAACCATCCACTGAATGAGGCAGGGAAGAAATAATATGAACTTGTAATTAAATATTATCTTAACATATATACCAAAAAGGGCTAAATTAAAAGTTTACAGACAGCTTTCAACTATGGCTTTTCCTGACATCTGAGCTCTTGACTTCCAACGTTAATAGTGTTCTTTTAATATTTTTTTTCTTTAAATGTGACATTTCTTTTTAATGTGACACAATGTCCTACATTGAATTCCTGTTTTAATACAACACTTCTAGAACACTTCAGTTCTAGAGATTTTTCTACCCAGAGTGCTGTAGATCACAGAATTGAAAAGGAGAGGTCAAGGAGACAGAATCGAGTGCTTTTCACTGCATCTCTTGTTAACTTGATTTCTATCTTGTATTGCAAAAAAATCCAAATTGCAAGGACACAATAAAAAAACTCCTACATGTTTTCAATAAACATTACTCAGAATGGTAGCTAATTATTTGTGGCAGAGTTCTCTTGTGCTATATTAAAAAAGGAAGTTGTCAGATATAGCATAAGGGTTTTGGGAGGGAGAATTTGGAAGGATATACAAATTAGAGGAAACTGGATAGCTGCTTTATTCAAAATATGAGAAAGGTTTATTAATAGATTTCTATTCCCCTTTCTCCCCAAACTAATCAAATCCAAAGTTGCTGAAATGAGTGAGGATTTACAGATAGCTAAAATTTCTAATACCCTAAAAGTTAGTGACAGAGAACAGAGTAAGATTAATGCAAAGGCAGTTTGTACTTGCCAGAGGAAATGTTGAGGTCTGCTAGTCTTGAGTGATAGCTGTGCTTCATTGCTGTGGTGCATTAGTGCCAGATTAAAGGAGGAAGTCACAAGTGGAACTGATTCCTACCTGCTACTTGAATGCCTAAGGGCTGAATTCACCAAAGTATTTAGACTCCTAACTCTTAGGCATCTAAATTACCTTTGAAATTAATGATAAATTCTAAATTTTAAAGATCAAAATTGAACCCTTGAAGTACTGAAATCCCTGAGTCATGTAAATTTTCTGCCAGTAAAATCTAAGATTTCAGATGCTGGGCATGTATAAGCACTAACAGCAAAGAGCAGCTTGATGTCTGGCAGACCCAGCATCCTAGGGATTCTCCCACCTGTCTAACACTGCAAGGACTGACTTAGTAGGTAAAACTTGAGCATGCCTCATGTAAATCCTAAGACAAAATATGGAGGGAAGGTAAGAGGAAGATGGTGCCTCTCTTTAAAGCCCATAGTCATAGCGCTCAGGTTACAAAGCACTCTGGTTTCAAAACTCACCTGAGATGTACAAGACCAACGTGCAAATTCTCTCTCAGTCTAATCAGATTTGAACTTGGGTCTCAGAGTGCTACAGTATATTTTAGGGTGCATCTGTCCCAATATCTCTCACTGAACCTATCCACTCTGTACAATATACTTAAATTTATTGAGAAAGGACCAATTCTGTATCCCAGGTGAGTACCCTAGCCCTTGGGCAGCAGAATCACATTCTCCCTCTGAAACTGAATATTTAGTTAGTTATGCCAAGTGAAAACCTCTAAAAAGGAAAAAGTGAAACCACTTCCCTAGCACAATGGTTAGGGAACGGTCTTGAGTTGGTAGACCAGAGAGGAAGACTAGCTGGGCTTAGACACTTAGCCCCAAGAGAAGGTTCCTGGTGACAAAGGCCTAATAGAAATTATGCATATAACTGAGTATTTGAGTTCAGGTTAAGCTAGTTAGCTTAGGCAACTCCAGATTGCAGGCTAAATTTTTATAGCAATTGGGTTGAATAAAATGTACAATGCCAGACTAATGCATTTTACATTTTCCAGACTACAATTGAGACATTGTCAGCAGAATGGACTGCAATTCTCACAACTGACAACAACATGCTTTAATACCTTTCTCGGTGCCAGAAAGTAGTCAGCACAATTATAGGAAAACAAAGGAAGGAAAAATGTGCAGAAAACCAGAGTACTTATATTGGCATTACTTACAAAACAGCTGGTGGAATACCTGAGGCAGGTAACGTAGAGCAATCAGTAACCATCAGTAGCCTAGCACCATCTTAGTACCTGCTTCTTGCATATGGCAGGTTGCCCTACTTAGGGTCTTGTTACATGTTGCATTTTCAGCAGTTGATGACTGTTAGTGCTAGTTTGAGTTTGGAACAGTCACACCTTCAGACTAAAAATGTTCTACAATTGTCCCACACCTGCACAGCTGTGACTTGCCACTAGAGGGCTGGCAAGTAAGGACCTGACTAGGAGTTACAGCTATGAGTTGCCACTATAGGCTTCTACCCCTGCTCTAAGTGGGGGGGGGGGTGCGAAAGAGATGGGTTGAAGAGGCAGGAACATGATGCTGGGAGGTGGAGAGTTAATGGGATGGGATGGGTAATAACATGGGAGGTGAAAAGGAAATGGATGGGAAGGGTGGTGAAACAAAGCAAGTCCGTCACTGAAGGATAAAAGAAAAAGCAAAAAAATTAAAAAGAAATAAAGAAGTAGTAAACTAAAGAAGGTCTTGTGTTTTAATAAATTGGGATTTGGGACTTGGGTGTGTCAGGGGTGCTGGTCATGGTTCCCAGAGTGGCTGGGAGTGACAGAAGGTGCTTTTGAGGGAGCTACTGCCCCTGCCCTGGGAAGGAAGCCCCAGCTCATTGGCTCCTCCTACCTTGTTTCTCTCCCACTCCCCCTAAACTCCACTCTTGGACTTGTCTGTACCCTGCAACCTGGCTAAATGGCATGTGTTCTGCCAGCTGTTTGCATGGGGTTGCACCCTAAGTGGTCATACCCCCGGAGGCAGGAGGAGGAGTTGGCTTGGTGCCAGAACCAACTTTTGGGCCGTATTGTTCAGGGAATGGAGAGTTTGTCTACACGAATGAGGAGAGTGAGGGAGGGGATACTGCATCCTGAGATGTGTATACTGCAGTCATCTGTGGGGAGTGAAACACATTAATGGAATATGAACTGGATAAAACATCAGAGATAAACCTGCCCAGGGCTTTAAGTTGCTTGAAGTGTGCTTTAAAATAGTTTCAGCTGTTAATGTGTGGACAATCCAGGGGCTAAGAGCTCCAGGAGTCACCTAAAATTAATGTGCAACAAGGTCCTTACTCTCAACTATACTAACACCTACTCAGCATTTATATTAATAGAATACTTTTTTCTAAATCTGGACTTCTACGCCCCAATAGGGTCCCCAGTTGAGATAGGCAAACTGACCCTTTTACCATACTGTCACTTGCATTAGGTGTTACAATGGCTACATCTTTGCTAATTGTGGTTAATCCTGATGACAGGTGCTTTTACTTCTTAATACTTACCCACGAAAGGTCCATGACTTATGGTTGAAGTTATTGTCCCATACTCATCTGCTTTCCATGCTTATTTATTGTTTCTAACTCAATCTTACTATATGAAGGACACTTGCTTGTCATCTGCATATGCAAAAATATATTTATGTCTTTGTCCTATTTATGCCAACAGGTCTATAGGTCTTTCCTTGCAATGGTGGCTCTACCTTTAAGCATTGCCCAGGCTAATGAATAGGCTACAACACACAAATCTTTGTGAATCTCACCCTTAGTCAATTAACCCCCCATTTCAGTAATGTTATGCATTGCTGATTTAAATCTAGGCATGTACACCCACATTAAGAAAGCAACTTTAAAAAACAAGGGTTATGCATCACCTAAGCAAATATTGATAGAGATTTGTAGCAGAAACCACTCCTAGATGTCCACAAATCTGAAGGATGAAAAATGGTCTGTGTTAGGATCCTGCTTCTCTTTCAGAGTTAGGAAGTGTAAGGCTGAAGACGTAGTTGAACTTTAGCTGACCCTGTGACGGCAGGTTCAGGACAGCAGCATGCCATGTGGAAAGATTAGGTGATGTGTGAAGAAATCTAGTGTGACGTGTGGAAAATATCTCGGTGCCATGTGGAAGTTACCTGTATGAGTGCCGTGCGCAAGTGCGAGTGTGGTGTGCAAAGGGAGTATATAAAGGGATGCCCCCCTCACAGTTAGTGTTCATCTGGAGTCTGCTTGGTTCAGCTGGGGAGTGCCTGGGAGGTGGTTGCAAGAAAAGTGAGTCTGGAGCACCTGGGAGGTGGTAGATCAAGTGGATCTTGATTGGCAGAGTGCTTGGGAAGTTGATTTGAGTGCATTCGTGCCTGAGAGGTGGAGCCTGTGAGGCAGAGAAACAAAAGGATACTTGCCTGAAGCCAAACTCTCGCACCACTGATACACAATAGAGCGATGACATTACTAGCTCACATCCATACTACAAAGAAGGAAACTGCACGAGGGTCATCCTGGTTTACCTGGGCCTACCTTCCCCCAGCAGCACGACCCCACAGTCCCTATAGGTAAATATCACCCCACCTTCCCTGAGTTTGTCTGTATATACACACGTGTTACATAGTGTTGTAAATAGTAGGTAACTCAAGAGTGTGTGTGTGTGTGTCCCACACGCACACACATATAGTATAGTGTTATTTTAGGATAAGGTATTGATACTTTATAGTAACTGGTTTAATATAGATATGAAATATACTGTTTAATTCATTTATCCTTAAATTGTGTCTGTAGTCCCTCATTTGGGAAGGGTCCAGATATCTGGTTGACAAATGCCAGAGCTTGGGTCCACTCTCTAGCTCTTCCCTGCCCATCACTCATGGGGTGGCTAACATTGGATTAAAAGCTAAATTGATTTTGGCCCCTGACAGAAGCACTTATGCAGTTTCCTGAAGTCCTGATCTGTGCACTGCTGATAGGTTGGGATTCAGTGGCATAAACCCCTGAAAGGAGTGCATAAATTTATTCGTACTGGATTAGGCATAATGAGCTTGCTGAACCCATGTAATTGTCTGCATTGTTTGCATGCCAGCATCATTAAAAGTGGGTGAATTCATGGCAGAGGTTCAGTCCATTTTTCCCTGCTGAGGACTGTGGAAAGTACTTTTATAAGCTCCTTTGTTGCTGCATTTCGCTA
>NW_005842762.1:366126-399429 GCF_000455745.1 Alligator sinensis | reverse complement strand
TCTCTTGATAATTTTATTACACGCCTTTAAGACTCCCTTATCCTAATTTAAAATGAAGTGAGATATATATCCCAAAAAAGTCAATTACCTTTACAGAATCAAAAGAAAGAGAGCCCATCCAACAAACATGATGGTTCCCTTCTAACATAAGAGCAATAAAGTACTTTACATATTCATACATTACTAAGTTGGCCAAACATAGAACTTCTGGCAAAAGCATATCTGGACACAAGATAAGAGCCTCCCACAGTTAGGCACACTTATGCCAGAAATCAACCTATAATACCCTCAGGACATTCAAAGCACAGAAACTGCCTTAAGAAAAAACAAACAAACAAACAAAAAAACCCATTTCCTAGAACAGGAAAAAGCCACACAAGCACCTATAGACAAATCTACTGAAGAATTGAGGGCAAAGAAACTTCTGAGATTGTAGGAAATGTTATGGCTAAAATATGGAATGGCCAGAAAAGTGTTCTCAGATTGCACCTATAAAAATAGGCCAGTAAAATGGCTTATGCAAGCAATCATCTAATCGTTGAACTCTAAAATGACCTAACCTTACTTTATGCATAATCACAAATCTCACTCAAAATGGCAGATGTTACAGGCATGTACTACAGTCAGTATACCAGTGCTGAGATATGGGCTGTCTTAGGCATTCAGCACAGCAAACATGTAAGACTTCACAAGACAGCATAACTATTTAGTGAGAGCAGTACTGACCTGCATGCTACATAAACACAACTGCATTCCAAACGGTAGTTATTAGAATGCACGAGCACCCTTCTGAATCCAACATAACTCATTCTCTCCCTCAGTACTGCTCTCCTCTAGCCCTAATAATAAGCCAGTTTGGATCAAATTGATACATGAAAAGTTTCCCTATGAAGCCTTCCACCCAATCGTCTACGTAATTTATGTTACTCCCCCCCCCCAACCTAAACTTTGTGATGCTTTGCAAAATCTGTGTGTTAAAGGCTTTTAACATTCCTGATTTCAGCTGTGGGGATAAAAGGACAAGCCAAAAAAGATGGCAGAAATGTTGTGGCTGCACACTGCTCACAAGAAATAATTAAAATGTCAAGAGGACCACTGATGGTGGGTCAGGGGACTGGCTTTATCAACATTTAATGACCATTGTCTGCTTGTTTCATTGCAAACTGTAAAGCAATTAGGCAGCACTGTTTTGTTCATCTGGGTATTCATCTAGTGTAAACTAAATCTTTCTTCTATCTGGAGAACTTATTGTTTATGGTCTTATATCCTTTAACAATGAACATTCATTTCATTGCCTTCTAAGAAAACCATCCTGACACAGGTGACTGCTGACTCCTGAGGCAGGGGGAGCACTTGCTCCCCCAGCAGACAGTCAGTGACTGGGGGGAGTGGGGGGGGGTCCCCCTGTGGCCGATCCCACCAACCTGCAACTGGCTGCAGAGCAGCGCTGGCACTTCTGGACATGGGGAGACCACTTCTCCTGGCACACTCCCCAGCCAGTGCTCTCATGGTGGGCACCAGCACTCTCGCCTGCCCCCCCTACCCAGGAATGCTGCTGTCAGGGGATGCACCAGTGCTCTCAGGGGGTGCATGTACCACCACTGCCTCCTGATGTCCTCCTCCTACACGTCACCCCGGCCTCCTGATGTCACCATATTCGGGAATCTTTGGAAGTATAAGAATTCAATAATATTTGCAAAATACTTGATGTTGAAGACAGCTATACAAGTACTATTATACTGTAGCATATGTTTTACTATGGTTCACTTAGGCATAGCATAAAAATATAGGAGAGAATTACTATAAATTAGAAACTAAGAATCTTAAATTGGTCAGACCAAGCCCAGAGTTCTTTTCTCTCTGCCTAATGACAGTTTAAGTCAGGGGCAGGCAATTATTTCAGGCGGAGGGCCACTTAACAAGTGAGCTGTCAGGAGCTGCATAGATAGCCCTGCCCCTTGACAGTTGCCCTACCCCCTGGTTGCCACATTGGGACCAGAAGTATGTTTGGGTGTATGCATATGTCAGTGGGGGTTATGGGGAAAGGGTGTGGGTGTGTGGGGGGTAAGAGAGGGTGGCGGGTGTAGAAGCCACCCACAAACTCCCCCCAGACAGGCATGCAGGGATAGATGCAGCTCATGCTGCACTGACAGCAAGGATTGCACACCTTCGTAGCCTGTCCAGCTGCTTCTATTGCAGAGGCTCTGCTCCTGCAGCTCTGCACTTACAGCAGAGAAGCCCCATGCTGGACTCCATGGGGAAGCAGGGGGTGGGGCTCCCTCCACTCCCAGTGGAGTGTGAGGACCTGTGCAGCAGGGGGCAGGGGAGGCAGCAGGCTCCAGTGTGGGACTTCCTCCACTGCAAATGTTGGAGCTGTAGGCATACGGCATGGAACCCTGGATAGGGGAGGCTCTGCTCCCTCCTCCCACACAGCGCTGGCCAGGGCTGTACCCCACTGGGCACCTGCACTGGGAACAAGTGCCCTGACTTCCCTTCCTGCTGCTGCTTCCGGCAGCGGGGGCTGCATGTCATGGGGGGGAGTGTGAGGACTGTTCCAACACCTCCATCCTCACAACCCGCCATCCTCACATCAACACCCTGCCCAGCTGAGCTCTGCACCCCCCTGCCCCTCTGGGCGCAGGCTCCATGCTGCATTCCGGCTTCTGCCCAGCTGCAACTCCATCGCTTGCCCCACCAGCCCCGCTGCTTCCCTATCTGCTGCCTAAAGTGAGCAGGTTCTAGGTGCAGCAGGAGCCCCACCGGGAAACTGCTGCCTGGGCACGGCCCTTCTGCACAAGAGGGTGGGAGCGAGGCCCAATAGGGTATGTTGGGGGGTTGTACATGTGGGCGCCTCGCTCCCAACCTTGTGTGCAGAAGGGCTGGGTGGGGTGCAATTAATTGAGGGACACCATAGGCCAGATAAAAGTGCCTGGCAGGCTGGATGTGGCCTGTGGGCCGTATTTTGCACACCCCATTTTAGGATGCTGCAAACCCAGCAAGTAGATAACTATTTGTCTTCGGATCTAGCACTTGTACTTCAAAAAAATACATAGATACATTCAAAGTGGCGGAGCCTCAGTTGAACAACTGTTAGCATTGGTTCAAGTATGACAATCATTCTTGGAAAAGGCTTAGTATATCACAACATATGGTGCTGTAAACTTTCAGCAGGTCACTGTGGTGTAAGGAACACTATGACTTCTTATACTGGGAAAACATTCTAAGAGTGAAATTAAAGATTCTTTTTTTTTTGATAGAGCCAATATTCACCTAAGAGTAGAGACAGCTTTGAAATGGCAATGCTACAGCCCTCCTAAGAGAGCAATATCGCCTGAGCCAAGGGGTTGCAAAAGGAGTCTTTGCAAGCCTTCAAGGGTATAGAAAATAATTCTATACAAGCTCAACATAGGCTGGATGAGAAAGGAATAGGATCTCCAGGACTGAAAACCTTGTGGCCCTGTATCCCCACACACCATATAAGCAAGAATATCTCTATACTTACAGTTCCCAATACAAAATGGTTAGACCATATGAGCACTGTGGATTATGGATCACTAGATTTCATCTACTGTGCTTTTGTAATGTTTAAATTATCACATTTACCTACAGGACTTAATTCATCTCATGTGCATATGCACATGATGTTAGTGTAAGTGATGAAAAATTATTGACACATATCTGGAGACAGAATGATCCTTAACTCTGTCTGTTCTGTGAATTAAACAAAGGAAGATATTCAAATGACATCAGCTTTCATCTCTTAGTTTAATATTCTAAGGTTTTACACTATTTAATCAATCTTTATATTAATGCCAGCAAATACTGAATACGCTTCAAAGAAGTGCCAATTCTGTCATGCACTTGACAGAAGGATATGTAATTCTCTCTCAAGTACTGCAAGCATGATTTTTCTAACTCAGTTTGCATATGGATCTTGAATAACCAGGAGAGGTGCATGACAGGTAAATGGCTTTTGTGGCCATGACTTGAGAGCAGCTTTCAGAGGTATCTGTGCTTCTGTAGACTGTCCACTTTCAACACTTCATATAAAAATAATCTAAAAATGAGCATGGGCTGCTTTCCTAAAAGGATTAACCCGAATATATATATATAATTTTTTTTTTTTTTTTTTTTACAGTGGAGCAGGTGTATATATCAATTCAGTAAAGTATGTGACTATTCAACAGCTTTACCAGAGTCTTTCTGCTTGTGTATGGCTAGAATGCTGTCCTCTTCTACATGCAATTGTGCTCGCTATAATGGTTTGGTTTTCCAAACATGTTCTCTTTCCGTGGGTTGGTGGGAGACATACTCTGGCCATATTAAATCTCTGCAGTCCTTGTTATTTGCTCATCACTGTCTTGTCATCTTTAGAGAACATTTAAATTAATTAACTTTTTTTCTTCCAGGTGACCTCAATCTATAGCTGATATTTTTGCTCCCAATTACAACTGCTGTAAATGGAGTTAAACAGAACTAAGTGAACAGAGAATCAGCACTTGTCTTTATCTACTATATTCACTATCAACACAAGAAATGTAATTTTTACCCTGATCACTTACTTACTGATTTTCATTCAAAATGCATTATCTTTTTGAGCTCAAACTGCAACCTTTAATTTGCCAAATTAATTTGCCAACTCCTTTGGCGGTATTTTATTTAGTAGGCAAATTTTAAAGCAAAACAGGTAAAGTCTGTATCATCAAGGACATTTTCTAATCTCAAAGTTAAATTGAAGAGAAAGATTTTGTTCAATATTTTCAGCTTACAAATATTAAAGAAGAATACAGTTCTTTTCTATCCTAAAAAGACTGTTAATGGGCATGTCTACATAAGATGTGTTAATGAGAATTAGCCTAATTTAATACGCATTACAGGTGTGTGTCTGCAGATTTCAAATTAGTCACAATTAGTTAATGCACAGTAATGCACATGTAGATGTGACATGGCACTGACTTCAGTGTCAGGTCTGCCCAGCCACTACAGGGCTGGCCTGAGAGCTGGGCTGCTCTCTGGCAACCCCCAGCTGCAGGCTATAAAAGCCTGTGGCCATTTTGTGCCCTGAGGCACACATACCAGGAGCCTGGACAAGAGTGCATCTGGCTACTCATCACCCCCCCAACTCCCGCATCGAATCTGCCACCAGCTTCCTTGCAGCTGGGGGCAGGGCCCCGCACAGGCCGATTTGTCCGAGGCCCCACATCCTGCTCATGTCATCTCTGTGTGCAGGAACCCAGCAGATCCTGTGTGCCACCCCAGACAGGCCACAGGCTGTCTCTGCCTGGCCTGCCCCCCCTCCCCGAGCTCCTTGGCCACAGATGATTGTTGCAAAGTGTTGCAGCTTTCAGCTAAGGCCATCTGAAAACACGCTCATGCACACCTGCTCAGACAAGTCATAAGAATACATCCCATTCAGTGAGAGAACACAGCAAACATCAGTGTGCCAGGTGCCCATTAAGCAGGACACTTTTTAAATATTATTACACCTTGCTTATTTTAAATATTGTCATTAATGTCTTGGATGCAAAAAGAGAGAGCTTACTGATCCATGTGGAGATGATACAAAAACTGTGTGGGGTTGGAAACACTTCATAGGAGAGAATTAAAAATCAAACAAATCTGGCGGGGGGGAGAATCAAGAATGGGATTACAAACAATAACTTTATCTTAAATTCAAAAGATAACAATAAAATGTAATACATAGGAAAGAAAAAAGAAAATCAAACATACAAATACAGAATGCTGGATAACTGGTTTTGTAGTTGTATCAAAATGATCTGGGGGTTTGGCACATTACAGTCTCAATATGAGAGAGCAGTGTAAAAAAAAAGTAAATGCAATTCTGGTTTGTATTAGTGGGAATACTGTATGCAAGACATAGGAGGTAAGAGTACCACCCTACTTGGTACTGCTTATGCCTCAGCTAGAGGAATGAGTCCAACTTTGGAGAGGGCCCAGAGGCAAACAATGAAGATTTAAAAAATGGAAAGGATATCATATGGGGAAAGGCTGAAAAAGTATGCTTAGGTTAAAGAATGGAAAATTAAAAGGGGGGTTGAGGAGTGGGGGCACAACACAGTTTTCAAATATTTGAAAGACTCATAATGAAGGAGGAGAGACATTGTTTTTGCTTGCCACAGACAACAGGGTGCACAACAATGAGTTTAAACTGCAGCAAAATAGATTGAAAACACATTTCAGGAAAAATCTTCCCAGTTGCAAGAAGAGTAGGACAATGGAACAAGCTGTCTATTGAAGTTGTAGAATCCTCTTGGAGGTTTTCAAGAACAGGTTAGCAAAGAAATATGTCTGAGACAGTTTAGGAATAGGATGCCTGCATTTGTGCAGAGATTTCAACTAGAAGACTTTCGTGGGCCCTTCCAAACTTGATTTAACACCAACCATCTGTTAGACAGCTAATAGATCCCGTGTCCATCACAAGAAATATTCAGTTAATTATCTCAAAAAAAACAACGAGCCACACTTGGGAATAAGCTATGTACTTCAAACAGCCTTGCCAAATTCTGATTTAAGACCAGAAAGGACTATTAGATCATCCAGACAGAATAATACACTAGGCTTCATTAGAACCTTATGGTTTACCTCACCTCTGAAACATTACATCATTCATTTATAAACTTCAATACGAAAAATGACTGTCCTGTGGTTTGCCAACAAACAGTGGTATGCCCAGACTTTTCTTTTTAAACTGTAACATCCGCTGTTGCATAAACAAGCAAGCAAAATGTATTATTTAAACTAGCAACTCTTCTCAATAAGCTTGATCAAAAAGTTCTCAATTGGTTAGATCAAAGGGATATAACCAATATCTGCAGTCATTTCATTTGGTATATTTGAATTGATTGTTCAGTGATTAACAGTAAATTATTTAAGTTTTGTGCTTTAAATATCATGTTAAAATACAAGAGGGAAAATGATGATATAATTAAATATAAGAAGTATAATTAATTAGTCCCAGCACTCTTTTTATATCATCTCTGAGCTGAGGGGAAAAAAAGTTATTTGGGAACATTTGAATATTGTCACTAACTAGACTTTTATGATCATATACAGGAGTTTAATTAATCTTTAATTTACTAGAGAATCATTTTAATCACCTTCTGTGTCTTTAGTTTAAACAGGTAGATAATAGGGTCAATATAGGAGTGCATTAGCTAGGATGTAAGATTCCCATTCAAAATTCTAAGGCCCAGGTCATACCATCCATGTCATGCCTGCAGAAACCATTGCTACAGGTTAGAGAACTCCATCATGTTTTCTCCGCTTCATTCTACTGGCATATCTCCATCCCACACATGCAGCAGAGGCTAAAGTGTAATCTACTGAAATCACTGGGAATTCACTGTGAACACAAGGAGATTGTCCAGAGCTCCAGGTCCTTTATGCTGGTATCTTGCACCACCACTAGAAGCACATGGCAGATCCTCTCCTCACTGCCTGGCTTCCATGTGCAGATTCAAAAGGATTTGGATACACAAGTAGCAGGTACAACGGGCTAAAAATAAGGTGAACATATGCCCTGATTTAGCTGATTTAGCTGGAACAGTCCTGGATTTCAGAGGCTGAGTGCTGAAAATTATAATGAGCATCCTGGAAATGTAGTTTGACTGGGAGTGTGGGGTATAGTCTGGCCAGGAGTTGGAGCAGTGCAGCATGCCCTACAGTGTCTGCCTTCCCTGGTCCACTGCCCTGCCTCCACCAACTTGCGACAGTGTTGGGGGAGGCAAGCGGAGAGGGAGACTGTGTCCCAGTTGATCCAGATTTCCTTATGGTCAGCTAGCTAAGGGCGACTATTGTTAGTTTGAATATTTGCTATATGCAAGTCATAGAGAAAGCCTGCATCAGCAAAAGAGTAAAGATATGGGATATGATCAAGTTAGTCTTTGGAAAAGCTGATGAAAGATGAAAAACTTGTTAACTGTTTTAAACAATTTGCAAAGTGTAGATATTCCTCTCTCTCATCCCATATGTTAGTAACCTAGCATGCATGGCTAGGAAAGCACAAATGAGGAGAAAGATCCTGGGAAGAATAAAAGAATAATAATAATAAAAATCTTGGTTTATTCATACAGAGATTAAGATTAAAGCCGTGATTTTGTAAAGGTTTTTATAGGTCTTTAAACTTGTTGGTAATGCCACTGATATTAAGAGTATTACTTCTAGGATTAATGTAAAGCATGAGTTCATATTTACACCATTGCCACACTGTGGTATGTCAGGTATTATGAGTATTTCAGTATTTAAAATATGTAGGTACAAAAGGGTATAATACGTATCGGTGGGTGAATCTATAGGCATGCCTTACTGCGGAGTTGACTAATTAGCTCTGCAGTAAAGTGTCAGAGTCTACACTTACACTGGTATTAGGGTGCAGTATGTTAATTAACTCTGCCATAGGATAGTACTGTCTGGGGCAATATTATCCTACAATGGAGTAGTTACACGCATTGCAATGCACATGTAGACTGTGACAGAGGCTTGTTGGGGCACAAGGATGCTACAGTATTGGGGGGTGCCTGCTGCCTAGCCCCACAACGTAGCACCCTTGTGCCCTGGCTAGTCCCTCTGCTGCTCAATACTGCCACCTGCAGCCCAGGGCTAACTCCTTAGGACTCCTGCTAGCCTAGGGCTGCCCCACTGGCTCAAATGCTCCAATCCTAGGCATGCATGTAAACACAGCACCTGGGAGCAGTTTGCTCCAGCTCAAACTATGCTGGAGTTTATTGCTCCAGCTTAGCTGCACATGTAGATGCGCCCACTGTATGGTAAATGCTGGCTTTCAAAAGTGCTACCAAGGAGGATGATTGGCAGTGCCATCATAACCTTGCCTAGAGAATATACTGAACCTTCATATTTCACTCTTGGTTGTGCTAATACTAGTGTAAATCTACTGACTTCAGAGTTTATACCAATTTACATTATGATAACGAAGAACTGACATGTACTGTATACACAAGTATCCACCATCACATGGTTACAAATTTGTTGGAGCATCTAATGATGAGAAGGTACTAGAGACAGGCAAGGCAAGCAAGCACATAAGTTGTTCAGTGGCACTAACCTTGAGTCCATTAGTACATGTTTAAAGACTGAAAACAAATCATGTGAAGTATTTAAACTTGCCTTGGACATTTTCTAAATAAGTAAAAAGTTTCATTTTTTATAAGCAAGGTAACTATTTTTGTGTCTGATAACTATTGTGTATTTTTGGACGGTTGTGAATAGGAACAACAAATTTTAAGTACCCCTATTAGGGCATAATTGTATAACTCTTTTAACTAAACTTCCCATATCATTAATTACCAACTAAGGGATCCGAAGAAGTCTAATGAATTATACATTAGATATTGCAGTGTGAACCATAGCTATTACTGCAACAGTTATCGTAAATGCGTAGACCGGCTTTTATAAGAAATTACTAATGGAGCACTCTAAATTGTATAGGTGATATTAGCTGTCTACTTCATATCAATACTTGTTATACCTTTTAAAAAAATTTAAAGTATTCATATTTTTGATTTTCCAAATATTTGTCATATTACTGGAGAACTCCGTTAAAATGTTCAACTAAATTTCCCTCAGAATGGAAGACATAGTAAAGCTATTAAAAATTACATATTTCTTTCTTGCTTTACTGGCAATTTTTCACCGATAGATTAAATAACCTTCTGGAGGGTTCATTATTTTTCAGTGTAAGAATTTTAGGCAACATAACCTAAGAATAGTACCAATTACCCAGCATCATAACAGCTTCAGAAAATTATTTTGAAATTGAAAGTTTAAGCAGACAGAAACACGCACCAGTTTGCAAACAGAGTAAAATAATGGCATCTGTTTTATCTAGCAAAACACAGAGAAATAGCTAAGACTATTTTGTGAAGAGAGGAGAATGTTAGCATTCATTTTCAATAAAGCTTTCTTCTTACATAATATATTACTTAATTTCCATAGTAACCCTAAGGAACATGAAACCAGCTTTTCAGAGAAAGAATTGATATAATGCACAAAAGGCAAACTATGATAGACTAAAACTGTTCTAGAAAAGGAAATGGGGTATTCGCCAGTTATAGAGAGAGAGAAACATATTTGCCATAAATGCATTTTAGCAGTTGATTAATAAACCAATACTCAAATCTGCTGAAAGTCTCTTTCATAGTTAGTTACACACTTTATTAAAACTCTCAAGTGTTAATGTATATATATCATAATGACTTAGTTATGTCCTGACATTTGATACTTTTATTTATCAACATTAAGTTACTATTAAAAAGTAATCATTGTGATAGTATTTCAATTCTCTCCTGCTACTGCCTTTTCAGCTAACATATTAAAACAGTATAATTAATAACTTTAAAACTTAATTTAAAATCTACTTTTGCTGATCTGAAGAGTATTTCCTATCCCCAATGGTTTTTAGCATATTTGGCTATTACAGCCTAATGCTACACTCATTTCTGATTCCAATTGTGATGAAGGAAGAAGATAAATTAGACGTCATATTTAAAGTCCAGAAAGAAGAGAAGGTATGTTTTACTGTTCCAGAATTACATGCTATTATATAAGCCAGCCTATTTATCACTGTCATCCGGCACAGCTATAAAAGAATGCTCATTACAGTGGAAAAAGTATATTTTCCAAGTATTGTTTAAGAACAACAGCACCGTCTGTTGAACCCTTGTTTTTAAAAGCAAAACCTATTTAAAAAAAAAAAAATCATAGAAGCCAGTATTGATACTAAGTTAACAATAATATGTCTTTAAAATCCTTTAATATCAGAACATACAATTTTTTCTGATACTCTTGGGGGCTATCCTTTATAGATACCTTGTAATAGGATTTTAAATGTCATATTGACACTTGGCAGCTGACTTACAGTTTAAGATCAGCCAAAGCCCTAATAACCCAGCAAAAGAAAGTCAGTTCTTACACTGTAATCTTCTTGCCCAGGTAAAATGTAAGGGGAAAAATGTGAAAATCCCCTGCACATTGTATATGTGTATAATATCTAATGCAAAATACATTTATGACACCACACACACAAATTCATGATTTTGATTAATGTGTGGATGTGCTAAGAAAGGACTGTATCAAAACCAAAGCAGTACATGTCATTATACTCAGTTGTCAAATCATTCATAAATTGCATTTTTTATTTACATGCTGAACAGTATTACAGCACAAAGCAATATAAGGAATACTTTAAACTTAGACAGTTACAACATCATCACACGGCACATCTTGACTATAAAAGAAAAGCAGTCATTACCTGTATGAAGAGAACCTGTGATTAGCCTGAGAAGGTACTGGGCAAATTTCAATATTTCCCGTTTACACCGCTTTCTACAGCCACTCATCTTAAGCAATAACGTATTCTTCTGAGATGAGCCAGAAGACTTTGCCAATAAAGAAAATAGTTTCTGACAGAAAACTTCTGTCCCAGTTTATATCACAGACTGCCTTACAACTTGTCTTGTTAAAGCCAGACACGCTCCTTTGAATTTACCTCGGGTGCCTATAAAGGAGATTCCTTAAATAGCTACTGGAGCTGAATACAAACGTAACTATAATAATGAACTGACAATAGGAAGCTGATCAGTATGGTCACTTAGTTCCTTCTGTGACAATACAGACACTCTATCTGATGATGAACACTTGTAGTACACAGGGTATGGCATAGCAGAGGTTCACTTACACAGCAGTCTCCTCTGTAGACACTGCAACCTCACAGACCATTCAGGCAGAGGCGGAGCTGGCATGCCCGCTCTACACACAGAAATTTGTCCTCATCAATGAATCAGCATGCAAGCGTGTGAGTGATAGAGGGCAAGACACTGTGTTTCATTTCCATTTGACTAGGAAAAAGTAAAGCTGCTGAAAAGCAACAGAGTTATTACAAAATCTTCAAGTGCTGGAAATTGTGAAGAAGAAAAGTATTAAATCATGCTGCTCAAGGTCAGGTACTTACTAAAACACTAGAACAATATACAGTGCTCTTTGCATCTCACCTGCAGCAATGAAAACACATAAGAAGCTGGAAGCAATACATTAATGATTTAACATCTTGCACAGACAGCACAGTTGACCTAAATGTTAATGACCACACCCCAGATAACAGTAGTAGAAATCTCCTATTGCAGCAGGACTGTACACAAGGAGATGAAAGGAGGGGGCTATGGTGTGGCTCTGGATGACTCTTGAATCGTGTTTTTTAGGGATTCATCTGCCTTTTAACCTTTCAAACATGTGGGAGGGGCTTCAAGGTAGGTGGGTGATGACATGGTCAGCAGATCTGCAGCACATGGATCAGCTAAGCAAAGCCTTCTGAAAGGTTTACAGTAACCATGAAAACTTTTTCCAGCCTTAAAGCCATATGACCTAGAAAACTCCATTCTCCACAGGCACTGGAGAACCAAAATTTTACTCTCTGGTGCACAGGTGGGAAAACAACTTCCCTTTTAGAAAGTGTAATTTTCAGATGATTTACAAAGGACTTTAATCATGACAGAAAAAAGTACTGACAAACTAGAAGAATATTTTATTCATAGGAATAACTCCCAATAATAGGTAAACAGAAAAGTACAGTCTCTAGATATTGCATTACATGGCAATGCAATATGTAATGCCTAATAAAGTTAAGAGGAGACAGGGAACCCATTAGGGAGAAACTTAACAGAAGAAAATCACAGCCTAATTTAATTTTAATGACAGCATTGACCAAATAAAACATTTTTGTGAATGTCTTTAAAAAAAAGTCATAAAATTCATAGGAACACATCCATAAACTCTCTTTATGGAGTTCTACATGCAGCAGGAAAATGTGTCATAGCATTTTTCAGGCATAGGCCATATCAATGAGTCATGAAAATAGCCTCATGGGGCTCAACCCCATAAGACATTACAGACTCTTAGCTACATTGATTTCAGTAAAAGCTGATGGTATTTCATACTAGAACCAGGCAAGTACTCTATTTTCCTTCTAACTAGCTATAAAATAATTATGAATACGATGATCATACATCCCAGTTTGGCCAGGACAGTCCCAGATTTCCAAGACCAGTCCCAGCCAGCTGGTGAAAATGAAAACAAGTTTCCTGGGTGTGGGGCAGGGACACAGAGTGGTGCAAGCTTTGAAATAGGAAGCCCTAGCTGATAGCAAAATTGCTTTAAAATAGGTTAGCTTGATTAGTGGAATGACCATTAAAGGGGGGAGATTGTTAACTCCTGTGAAGTAAAGAACAATGGGTCATTAACACCCCTTTAAAAAAGAAAAAAAACCCCAAAACATTATCAGCACAAAATAGATCTTTTCCCCCCCATATAAAATAGGTTTTCTAGGAGTTTTCTGGCCAGATCTATTTCTAAATTCTCAGTAAAAGTACTTACCCTACCTAAGTTGGGGGTCATTCCCAATAATACCTCTATTCAATACAGTTGGCCAATTAGTATTTGGAATGAAGTCAGTCCAAAAGAATAAAAAATATTTATGTAAGATTGTATTTTACCTGAAATTTTAACATTTAAAAACAGTTCTTCAACTTTGATTAAAAATTGCACATTTTTAAGTGCTTTGAAAGTAAAAAAAGAAGAAACCGTGCCCAGAAAAAACAGGATGTTCATTTTTTAATTAGCCACTCCCTCTCCATTAAAAAGTAACTGCGAAGGTTAATTTATTAGTATTATATCAAGCACGTTGTTATATTCTACCCAGTATGCAAGACAAGGACTGTGTTTTCCAATAATAACAATTTTTCTGCTTTCCAATTTATGTATCATGTAATGAAAATTCACATGGCTGCTTTCAATGGCATGATACTGTAGTACAGAATAAAGGGTGAACACTTTGGCCAAACCAGTCAGTCTAATTTTCATATGATTTCAGTGGGATCAGGATTTCATCCAAATCCTGCATTAGGCAAGTACTTTCTTAAAACTCACCTAAGTCATCAACTACACTGCAGGGTAACTACAACAGTCAAAATTAATGATGAAAGCAGATTTGGAAGAAGGAAAAAAAACTGAAGATGTGTTGTTACTGAAGTATGAAAAGGTTTGAGAATGCTAAAAGTTTCATAGTTTCATAGTTGAAACTATGAAAAACTAGTTATTATTAAAGAAGAATGATTATGATAATATTGATATTACAGGGGTACCCAGAGACCTAATTTTTAACCAGGTTTCTTATGACAACCCCATTGCATAAATACACATATAAATATAGTCTCTACTTCAAGTAATTTACAATCTATAGTCCACTGAACTCAAAGTCCATTGAAATCAATAAGAATATTCCTATTGACATCAGTTTACTTTAACTAAGCCTTAAGAGTTATGGATTCATAACTGGGTGCTTAGACATCAGAAATTAAAATACCTGGATAAAGCAGAGGATGGAGGAAGATGGAGGGGAGGAATACATGCAATCATTTCATATGCATATAATCATATACATGCAATCATATCGTATACTTGCAATCATATCATATACATATCATCAGTTTGACCTCAATCCCTGGTAAAACCCTGGAGAAAATTATCAAAGAATCCGTTACAGACAGGCTGGCAGAAGGGAGTATTCTGAAGGATAGCCAATATGGCTTCATTACAGGCAGGTCATGCCAGACCAACCTCATTTCCTTCTATGGTCAGGTTACTTGTCACCTGGATGGG
The DNA here is from genome assembly GCF_000455745.1 of Alligator sinensis. NCBI lineage: Eukaryota > Metazoa > Chordata > Crocodylia > Alligatoridae > Alligator > Alligator sinensis. Next base: position 384,741 of record NW_005842762.1, on the reverse strand, counting down.
GGAAATTAGATTGGTGTCATATACCTGGACTTCGACCTGGTCTCTCACGAAGCCCTCATGAAAAAATTAGGAAAATGCAGCCTCAGCTGCTTTATAGTCCAGTGGCTAGATAACTGGCTCCATGGTAGGACCCAGAGAGTATTAATTGACGGAACTGAGTCATCATCGTGGAGGGTGACTAGGGGTTACAGTACTCGGACCACCGCTTTTCAACATATTCATCAATGATTTGGATTCGGGTAATAAAAGCAAACTAGCAAAGTTCGCTGATGACACCAAACTATGGGGGAGCATGGTCACACTTGAAGAGAGGCTGGAAATACAGCCCAACCCGGACATGTTCATGAGGTGGGCAGACCTCAGCCTGATGTCGTTTAATATGGAGAAATGTAAAGTGCTTCTTCTGGGGAGAAATAATCCACAACACACTTACAGGTTTGGCAGTGCTACGCTTGTTAGCACCACATCTGAATGAGACCTGGGTGTCATGAAAGACAACAACATGAACATGAGCCACCTATGCGATGCCACAGCTGGCAGAGCTAATCAAACACTGCATGTATCTACTGAGGCACCTCGAGCAAGACTAAGGATGTCATCTTCCTGCTCAGCCTTGGCAAGACCATGCTGGATTTCTGTGTCCAGTTCTGGGCGCCGCACTTCAGGAAGGATGTGGAAAAGCTTGAGAGAGTCCAAAGGAAAGCCATGTGCATGATTAGAGGCCTAGAGACCAGGTCATGTGAGGAGAGGCTGAAAGACTTGGGACTGTTCAGTTTGGAGAAGACTCAGAGGGGACTTGGTGGCAGCCTGTAAGTATATCAAGGGCATACCTCAGGGCCTGGGGGAGCATTTGTCCACCAAGGCCCCCCAGGAGAGGACAAGAAATAATGGGGACAAGGTGATTGAGGGTTGCTTCAGGCTAGACATAAGGAAAAACTTTTTTACAAATCGAGTACAGAGGATTTGTAACAGAATCTCCTCAGAGGTGGTACAGTCATCAACCCTGGCAATCTTCAAAAAGCATCTTGACATCCATCTTGCAGGGGTCATCTGATCCCAGTGGTCTTTCCTGCCCAAGTGCAGGAGAGCTGGACCCAATAATCTCTAAGGTCCCTTCTACCCCCTAACAACTATGAAATTATATAAGGCTTCTCAGAGTAAAAGTGCCTGCTGAAAAACAGTTTTATTAAATGCATGAAAACAAAGGACTTAACAATGAATAAAAGCTTCTTTTAAAGTAGGTATGAGGAAGAAGACACTTGGAGAAAAATATCTGTCCATCAATACTGAATTCTACTTAAAAAAATTAAAAATATTAAATGATCAATGAAAACACCAAAGGTTTATTAAAATAGCTGTTGATCAGGAAAGGTAAAATCTAAAGAGTCTATAAATTGACTGTTCCAAATGACAGGCATCCTAGAGTAAATAATGGATCAGTTAAAATAAATGGAGTGCTTATGAAATATGAGGGGACTGGAGGGAAATAAACACTTGGAAGAGATATTTTTGAAATAGAAAAGATACTTATCATTCGGTAATTGCCCAAATGATTACTTTAACACTTGAAAATTGTTCTGAACATGAACATGTTTGTAAAGATATTAAGACAAGTTCACTACTGATAACTGCCAACATTCTTTATATGTTTAAATGCAGTTTTGAAAATACCAATGGAGTTGTATCCCCTTAGGAACAGGGCACCTTCCTGCTAAGTATTAACGCATGGGAAGAGACAGCACACCAAGAAATTTACAATTTAAGGTCCCAGCCCTGCATCTTGGCATGTGCATATCTCTGCACATTTATTACAAGGATGGACAGCACCTAGCATGGTGGCACTGAACCTCTTGATACACTTTAAATTAAGTGCATGCATAGTTCCATTGATTTGAAGCATGTAAATAAGCTTTTTCAGTGAGTACTCCCCCCGATTTTGTAAAAGGAGAAAATAAGGGTGAAGTTAAATGATGTACAGTAGCTGTTTCAAAAGTTGGGGAGAGCATCATGTCAGAGATCTGGGTTTCAAAATTAGCAGTCTTGCATTTGCTCTAATGTAACTCTGCTTTCCCTATTAAAACAGTGAGTGAACAAAGAACACATTGAGGAAATAGCAGCTAAACGCTAAGTAATATGAAAATGTTCTTTTATAAAAAGGCAGGTATAAAATATTAAAAGATTTTAAAGCCAAAAGGTAGCATTATGATTATCTCTGACCTTCTGAATAAAACACAAGTCAGAACTTATTTTTTATTTTATTTATTTATTTTTGCACACAATTAGGTTTTAGTGAAATCTTCCTTCTGGAAGATTGATTTTACTCATGTATGATTGTTAGGAGGGCTGTGTGAGGTGGTTAGTATTCACTTTGGATTCAGCTGATTTGGAAGACAATTCAATTTGGTGATTCAAATCACTGTCCTGAATTGATTCAGCCTAATTTAATTTGGAGATTCAACCACTGCCAAATCAGCTGAACCTCTGAATCAAACAAGCCCCATCCCCCACCCACTGTCCCAGCCCTGTCAATGGCTGCCCTACTGGGTCCAAGCGTACCAGCTCTTTTTTTTTTTTTTTTTAAAGGCCAGCACCCACCAGCTGCTGCCAGGTGGGAGGGAATGGGGCAATCCCCATCCCCCCCCACTGCCCCATGCTGTATCGGGGGGGTTCTGCCACGAGCCCCCAGAAGCCCCAATGGCTGCTGCAGCCGGTGAGTGGGGGTCTCAATTCTGTACACACACATGTCTCTCTACTCATTCTCTCAACTTTTCCCATTTTTTGAGCTTAGTTCTCCCTGTACTGGTCAGTGCAAAAGCCTATGGAGATTGAATGAAGGCTTTTCCTTTTAGGAGCTATCTTGATTAGAGGCCTTATTAACCTAATCAGGAAGGGTGACCTCAGGAAGGCAACCAGGGACATTCAAAACCTGGGCCTGTTACACCTTTGTTTGTTGTGTTTAGGGTTTCCAAAATGTCTCTCTCTGATGCATTCTAGAAACTGAAACATATTACAAAAAAGTTTCCAACCCCTCTGATTTCATAGAACAGAGATTAGAAGAGCTATAACCAAGGCATATGGTAAGAGATGGATACAAACAGGTCAGGGAAACAAGGTAACCATGAGGTGTTTATGATTAGCAAAACAAGCAGCTGTCACAGGTTTAGTTATTCTTTACATATAGATGACCACTAGTATGTTCTATTTTCAAGTTGCTGAGTCAGGTTACAAACTTTAAGTCTTTCAGACTAAGTCCCTCAAATAATACTTGTAGCTTCTCTCTTAAACCTTCCTACCGCCCAACCCCACCTGCCACCCTGTCCTGTACCTAATAATATCTTTCTGGCACAGAAGTTCCCCAAAGTGATGAAACTAATCTAAGGTGGGTGCAAAAGGAGCTAAAGCCAGTCAGTGAATTCAAGTCAGTGAAAGGTGTACTAATAACTTCAAGTGGATTTATTTTCAATCCATCCCATAAGGCAATATCTCTCAGTGTATAACTCTAAGCCATAATACTTTTTTCCAACTTTTCTTATTGAAACTAAATGTTTAGTTTCCTGCTCTGTGTCCATATTTCTTTTCCATTTCATACCCTACTACATTTCTTTTGACTTTCTACAGAAAGTATGTTTTAGAATACTTCCTCAAAACCCGAACAGCTCTGCTGATTTACTCAAGATACTGATAGAAAAAAAAATATTGCCATCAGAGGCTGCCTGTGTAATATCAACAAATTACACATGCACTTCATTTCAGTAGCTCATACCCAAATACAAGAAATGAATTTCACCCAATGCTATATTTCCAGGCTGCATAGTTTGCAGCTTAATTTTATATCCATATAACATTTGCATAGCACTATGCAAAAATAAAGCTGCTAACCTCCCAGAAGCAGAAAACTCTAATTAAAAAAATTAAAATTCTGAAAACAGTCTCTGTGATTCCTAAATCCTCTGCAACCAGAATGCTTTTTTTTTTTTTTTTTTTTTAATCTACTCAATGTCCTTGACCTTACTCCAAGGATTTGTTTTCCCACAGCAGCCTAAGGAAGATTATACTGCAGACAGTCAACTAGAAACTACTGCTGCCTTCACCTCCCACAGCATCTTCACTAGCCTAATTAAATATTCACAACCCTGGAATAATACAACTTCAACGCAAGCAACTTCAGGGGCTGACCTTCCAGAGAGATGATGCTGAAAAACAAACAAGACCAGACCTTTCATGCTGTAATATAAAACAGCATAATACAATTTTCATGTTACATATTTAATTGTGTGTGCACAGAACTTAAATCCTCACTACAGAAGCTAGAGTACTCAGAGTCTTTTAAAATCCGATATAAACTGCACCTCCATATGCCAATTCAACTATAAAAAAAACAAACAGGGATAGGCAGTTACATCAATAACTTGTGCTGAATACGAAATGTTTACTTCAGTATTTGGAAAATTCTAATGGTGTGTATATTCTGTCATAGGAGTCCTAAATTACACAAGTCAGCAAATTTCCAGATATTTTAAAATAAACTGAAGACTACAAGGAAGACATTACATCTGGTACTGTCCTCAATACTTCTTGAAACTCTGGACTCAGATATTCATTTCCCAGTATGCATCTTGCCCCACCACAAAAAGATATATTTAATCCCAACTAACCATATCTGATCAAACTGATATCTGCAGGCATTGCAATTCACAGCTATCACACTGAACTATAAGCATGTATTCAGAGTACATTCCTATGAAAAACAGGAGGGAATTCATTTCCCTACCACTTTATACCACATCCTCAGTGCTCTTTGGAGGCTGTGATATAAAAATGCTAGATATTTATGCTGTGTCAATAGTTTTAACATTACAGAAGAGATTTTGCAAGTCAATCCAATAAGCAGTGCATGTCAGTTTAAACAGAAGACAGCAACATATCGACAATTTGACTAAAGAGCTTCCATCCTGTATACAAGGCATATGGCATAAACTTTACCTATATTCCTTGTGCATTGAGACCTAAAATTTCAGTATGCCAGACAATTTATCATCCTCGAAGTCAGCACTGGTGATTCTGCAAGTGCAACACAAACACTTTTCATATGCTGGGCCAAATAGTTGCAACACTTTTGTGGGAAGTTTATGTATTGTTATGAAGCATGAGGTTGAAGAAAATGTTGACAAGGGACTTAACTGCTGTTCATCACTACTGTGCCTAGATGCCTTCCAGGCAAAGATAGTAGTAGATAGCGAAATCCCTACTGGGCTTCAGGGAATCTCTGGCTCCTTTAAAGACACAAAACCTGCTTGAGGGAAGATTTTTGTTTCCAATCTTTTTATAGTGTAAAAAATCCCTATGTATAATTATCTTAACTTTAAGAGATTTATTGGAGATTATCACAACATTAATACCACTATTATATTCATTGCACAGGAGAAGACATAGGTTTTAGAGTAAGCAGGAGGTAAAAGAGTTCAGGTTGGTAAAAGATTCATGTTATTACTGTTTTTAAGCAATGACTGCTGAATTTAAAATGCATGAAGAGCTCTATCAACATGGACTAGAACCCTCTCTTCAAGCTATGTGCCCTCCTCACTGGACTAGAGTCAGGATCCCTCTTGCTTGCTTGCTTTCTATCTACCCAACTAAATCTAAAGCTTAGTAGTTAGAGTGCTCTCTTGGAAACAGGAGAGCAACTGTTTGAAATGATTTGTCATGCAGTACTTGTATATAATGTGCGACAAATAATCATCTGTCACGGGCCCTGGATAGTAAGTTACTTTATTCCTGAATACAACTTGCAGATCAGTCACACAGATAGTTTTTATTGAACAGCAACTTCTGTGGTGTGGAAGTAATCTATGATAATGTTAATGTGCACCCTGTTTCAAAGAGTGTGACAGGGCATACCCAAGTGCATTCAAGGATAGCAGAATAAGCATGACTGGGCCCTTTCTTCACTTAGGGCCCTAGGCATGTGCCTAGTTTGCCTATGCATTAATCCGGCCCTGTCCATCACACAACTGCATTAACATCTGCCAGTGCCCTCAGGCATCAGTTCAGCAAAATCTTGAACCTAGCACAGTAGTTTGACCAGCACAAAGAATGTGCTCACAAGTACTTTGGGATCCTAAAAACCAACAGGAACTTGTGCAGTGGACAATTTTTTAAACAAAAATAGAACAAGTTTTATCACCTAATTTATTTATGATGAACAAATCACACATCTTAAAAAGAGCCATATTACTGCAGATTATTAACAAATTAATTCAAATGAGAGATCTGGTTTTAAAAAGTCTCAAATATACATTCACATTCATTTCTAGTGTTACAGATAAATGGGGCAGAATGTGACTGCTTTCAATGCACTAATTATCAGTAAATTGTAATAACATTGTCTGAACAATTGCATTTCGGTATCTGCCAAAATCAGACTTGTCAGCCAAAATCCAGCAATTTATCTAACGTGGTTTGCATAGCCATCATGGCAGGAAATTTGATGATTCCCTATATATTTCCAACCTGCAGATCTAGAAAAAGAAGGTGACCACATTGATTTAAGTGCAGTAGCATGCCACTTCTCCCAAGTCCAAGCAAAAGACAAATCAAGCTGTTTTCAAAGTTATAATCATAGGAACCTAAGTCTTCTTGGATCATGAAATCAAAGTCCCATGCATCCACCGGCAAATATTTATTCAAAGAGCACCTATTCCAGTCCCTCAGACATATAGACACAAAACAAATGATGAAAACACACCACCTCTGCCCCCACAAAAAAACAAAAATACCCCACCCTACAATGTGCCACTGAAGTTCCTAAGTATCAATATTCAGAAAGGTTATAGGGACAGGACACATGTCCTACATGCTTCCTTCCGTATAGAGGAGGCAGGTGGCACAAGTAGTTCCCAAATATCGAATGAGAAATAATAACAGAATTATGGGACATGCTGCAGGCTGGGGCTGATGGTATCCAGGCATACAGAAGTTCCCCAGTACACAGCTAATCTCTTTGAAGCTGTGTAGTTAGGAAAGTATTTTTGTCTCAGCCAAGTTTCTGTTGGATGACTTAAAAGTCACAGAAATTGTGTCTTCAAACTGTTCCCATCAAAATAGGAGAGCTACAACTACTGCAGAAACTATATTGAAAATGACAGAGATAAGATGCTTCAGTCAAAAAACATCTATTAGAACAGTTTATCTTATCCTCAAGATACTTGCCTGGAAAAAAGAAAACCTACAATTTCCACTACATACTTTGTTACTTGTCAGCTGTGAGCATCTTAATTGCAAAGATGCCCATTTGTGGTCAAAGGAAGATTTTATGGTATTTTTAAAAAGCATTAATCCTTGTGTTCTGGTTAAACTTGGTAAATCCAACCCACTTAACTAAGGAACAAGGTCAAAAAGGAACAAGGATTTACCGCATGCCAGCTGTCTGTGAACCCACTTACTTCATGACAAATAAAGAACACTCCACAGTAGTTTAGTCTAAAGTATTAAACTATCTGAATTTCACTTTTTATTATAAATTTTTGTGCATCATTATTGTATAACTAACCTCCCCATAACATATTTCTTGGTCATTTGGTGCTGATGTCAAGAGCTGGCTGACTACATGGCACCAATTTCAAATGGATAAAAACAGAACACAGAGAGAAAGATGAGTGAAGAATAGCTTTTCTAAATAGATTAGCTTTGTGTTTTGGAAGGGAAATAATTTCTCACAAAGACTAGGATTACCATATTTCCAGGTCCAAAAAAAGGACACCTGGCATGAGGTGGGGAGAGAACCAGGGGGGAATATGATGGCAGGAGGGAAGTGACATGCTGGTGCCCTGCCCTGGCCATTCTGTTGCCCCTCACTGCCAAGCCACAGTCCCCCCATCCCTGCTGCTGCCTTTCACTCCCGACTCACTGACCCCAGCCCTGCCAGTGCTCCTCACTCCTAGACCACTGTACCTGTGCCCCTGCTGGTGCCCCTCAGTCCTGACCCATAGCTCATTGGTGCTGCAAATGCCCTGCATTCCCAACCCACAGCCCTCACCCTCCTGGTGCACCTCACTCCCAAGCCACAGCCCCCCACAGCCCCGCTGGTGCCCCTCACTCCTGACCCACAGCCTCCTGCCCCACCAGCCCTGCTGGAGCAGCCCCAGTTATCCCCATCCAGACCAGGCCAGAGCACAGTGGCTCTGATTCATGCAGAGCATGTCCAGCCCCAGTGCAGGCTGGAAGGAAGAGGAGGGAAGGCTTGTGGCACCCCAGCCCTGGGATGGGGCTGCCATGCTGTGCCAGGCAGCCTGGCCATGGCTCACCTCCTCTCTCTTATCCCCCAAACCTCCACAGCATCTCCTGGCTGCTCAGGTCCTGACCCTCCCCCCCAGCCACTCTGTTACTGGCCCGGCCACAGAGTTCCCTGCTGCCCTCAAAAGACCCCCACCCCTTTCCCGCTGTTGGAGGGGCAGGCAATCTCTCCATCGCCCCCTGCCCTATCACAGCCCCAGCCCCCCCCCCTGCCCTGACCAAATGTCTTGGATTTTGCTTTGCTCCAGGGGTGCAAGCAGGGGCAGGTGATTGGAGGCAGCAGGGAGCACCACATGGGTCTGCATGCATCTCTGCAGCTGCAGGCAGGTACATCTGCTCTCCCTGCTTCCTCTGATCATCCTCCCCTTGCTCCCACCAGCTGAGCATTCAAAATCCCAGACACTTGGGCAGATTTAAAAAACCTGCCTGGATGGAGATCAGAGGGCTCAAAAAGAGGACATGTCCAAGAAAACCCAGACATATGGTAACCCTAAGCAAGACACCAAAAAAATCACTCCCAATATGTTTCCATGTGAGAGTTTCCTGTAGTCACTCCAGATAAAAAATACAAACCCAGATGAGTACCTAATGGAGACAGCCATTCTTGTTCTGTCTTACTGACAATGTCAATATTTTATGGATAGTGAAACCATTCCAGAAGGAAAGCTTGAGAGAGATCTTACCTTGGAATGTCTCAGGTGCTGGTGCATAGGACCAGCAGGACCCTGGGAGGCTGTACACCTAACCAAATGAGACATTAGAGGAATTTGAACCAGGGTCTTCCATGTGCCTGGAGAGTCCTGCAATGACTGGGTCACATGAGTTCCAGCCAGTGCTCTAGTAAATGTTGAGTTTGAGCAGCATCACACTAGAGACTAAGAACAAACCACTCCAGAAGAGTTTGTAGGTCTCTGATAAAAATATTTACCAAAGAGATGGAAACTGTATGTACACACATCCTGGGAAAATTTCCAATTCTTGAATTATTGAATAAAAGACTTACATCTCATCTCCAGTTTGACAAGCTAGCCCTTGGTTTCCTTTCCTTTCTGGTGGTTAAACCAGCATTTCACAGTGGCCAAAATGGAAGTGTCAAATATTTTATTTGGATGAAGAAAAAAGAAAGTTTGATTTGTCTCAAATCTGTCTGCCTGGGTAATATTTTTTTTTTGGAGAGTAACTAGGAGGGGTTTTGCTTTTGTTTTCTAGTTTGTCAGCTAAAACAAAGTACTTGCACTGGGCCCACATGCTCCTAAGCTTTTCTTGTTCTGAGCAGGCTTCAGCACTGGCATTTTTTTGGACTTTCTGGCATACGGCCTTTCTGGCATGGTCTGTTGCTCATTCACAAAAAGAGGACCTTATGTCTTAAGACCCCAGAACTAGCACTGATGCCAATGGAGCTTAATAAACACTCTGTACCCGAGTTCCAATGATGCTTCAATTGTCACTAGTTGCTGAAGACTGAAACGGTTTTACTGATACACAGATTTGAGAGGCTTCCAAAACCAAAAATTCTTTAGCTAGCCCAAAAATTATACATACAACAAACAGAAAAAAATCACCTTATGCAGTTCTAGTCTCATGTTCATCACTAGGGACCACCGTAATTCAGGCTTCAGTGGGGGTGGGGAAAGCAGGCTCTCTGCAGGCTCGCTTGCTAGAGCCAATTGTAGGCATGTTTCAGGGTGGGCACTCCCATGCCTCCAAGGGAGCCTGCCAAGAGGCTGATTACCACTGAACAGCAGCACACAGGCTGTTCTTCAGCTGTTTAAGACAGTAAATTTCAGCACTTAGAATTCTTAATGAAACCATAATAAACTTTATTAAACATACTTTATTAAAGAAAAAAATTATTGAATGCTAAAAGGCTCCCAAGCCCCGCTCTGCCCCATCACACAGAGAAGAGGAAGGGGAAATTCCCCTCCACTCCTGTACGGCAGCAAACTGAAGTGGGGCTCAGGAGAGCCGTACAGGGCATGGGGAAGCCCCTGTGCCCCATGTCTGGCTATGGAGGCAGGATCCTGGCATGCCTATGCCCGCACCCCTAGAGCAGGGGACACTTATCTGTTACACTCTGGGCAGGGCTTTTAACCTTCCAATCAGAGCTGGGAATCAAAAAAAACTTGACAGGCTGAGCACCGGCTGGAGCTCAGCTTGTACTAGGCTGCTTCTGGAAATGTGGGGCTTCCACAGTGTTTCCAAGGCTCTGCTCCCTTTCTCTCTATGATTCAGGTAAGGGTTTTGTTGGGCTTCTTTGGTCTTCTTTATTTTTTTTCCCCAACCCTCCCTCTTCCCTACAGTTTCAGGCCACTTCTGCCCAAATTGCAGTTTTCTGGGGCTTCAGGGGAAACACTAAATTTTGGTCTTTCCCCTGAAATACCCTGAAGCCCCAATTACAATGGTCCCTATTCATCACTACTTCAGCATCCTTTAGCCTTATCTGAGAAACTTCTGTGGAAAATAAGATCAGTCGAACCTTCCCTTGTGAACTGGCTTTTTGTTGTGTCTCCTTCCAGCACCCCTTCCCAGCACTTCCCCAAAGCCCCGGGTGTAGTCAATGCCCTTCTGTTTTCCTATTTAAGTTCTTCCTCCCTCTCTCTCAAGTGGGTAATGAGACTTTTTTTTTTTTTTTTATAGCTTCCAGGCCCATTTTCAATTGATCAAAAGCCCCCACCAAATGATTTGCCATTACCCATCTGGCAGTCAGACTTAAAAAATGGATTTGCCCAGAGCAGTAGACTTCTATTTGTGCAAACAGACTCTATTTAAGACAGACAAAAGAAACTCATTACACTTTGTTAGCCTCTGTCAGGTGCATAAATTCTCCCCATAAAACACATTAGAGGTTATCTCAACAAAGAAGCAAAAGGCAGTAGAGAAGACAAACAAGCTACACATTGAAAACTTACTTGACAATCTGATACTAGTAATCAGTATGGAATCAAACTGATTTTTTAAACTGTACAAAGATTCCCCAGTCCACACCATCCTACATAACCCTAGTATGTTAAGACAAGGACAATGTTATACATATTAAATTGCAGAAGCAGTACCAAGGGAAATCCATGTGCCCCTGGGCAGCTATAGGATTTTTGAAAATGTGGTACAGCCCCCTGGCTCCATTGTGTCCCCCATTATCCGACATATCCCCATGCCCGGCCCAACCCGATTGTGTCCCATCACACCCCACCATCCCCTTCATGCCCTGAGTCCTACCCTGTCCCCATACATCTACTGCATCCTGCACAGACATGTGCTCATCATGTCCCAGCCCCTCTGAACCCTAACCACCCCTCCACCCTACTGAACTCTCCAATAACCCTCTCAGGACTTAAACCTCAAGGCAGCTCTTCACACCTTTTACCCCCACTCACCCATACTCTCCATTGCTCACAGCCCCTCACTGCACTGCACTCCCACAGACCTCTACCACATCTTCACCACCAGTTTCCCAGCCCCCATAATGCCCCAGCCCTTCATCCTACACCCTTGGAAAAGCTCCTTAGTACCTCTCCCCCTGGGTGCACGTGTGCACATAAACACAGACACACACACCCTTCATGGCCCTTAGGAGCCCCTCTCCTCAGAAACCTTCCCAAACAGTTCCCCTAGCACTCATGGCCCCTAACCATGGGGCATATGGGGGCAGAGCTGTAACTGCCCCCCGCACACTACCTGTCCCTCCTCATAGCAGGCCCATAGCTGGGCTACACCCTCAAACAAAAACAAACAATTGGGGGCAGTGAAGGGTTCACTTTAGCTTCTGCAGTGCCCTTACCCAGGGACACTAACCCTTCTCTTATATCCATGCCTGGCTTTATGCTACCAGCTTCCCACTACCTCCATTATCTGCTGCAATGAATAAGCCAGGAAAGGGTCACTACAATAAATTACCTCGCTGAAAATCCTATATTTTTCCATAGCGATTTCTTCTTAGTTTAAAAAAAATCTTCAGTTTCCCCTTCTTCTGACCATGTGCGAGCAGATCACGATCACAGTCTTCTCTCACCCACCATGCCTTGATTTTATAATAGGAAGAAAGGAGGAAGGTAGGATGTTATCAATAATCAACGATGTTGCTCTAGGTTGATTAGGCTCTTCGCAGGGCTCCTCTACCCCCTACACCCTGTCATATTCCACACCTTGTCAGTCTTGAGGCTCCAACTCTACCAGCTGGGTCCCACTCTCAGTCTCTGGGCTCAACTGTCCCACCTGGGCCCAACTCTCAGTCTCTGGGCTCCAGGTGTCCCAGTTGGGTCCTAACTCTCTGTCTCTGGGCTCCACGTGTCCTGGTTGGCATTCTTTTCCTGCCCCCCACAGACAAAATGGAATCTTTCTTTACTACCCATGTCCACAGGCTGACTCCACTTCCCTGGTCAGGGAGCCCTGGTCACTCTCTTCAGCTCACCAGCGCCTTTGTACTCTGAAGATCCGGCCATGCCTGGTTCCAGGATTTTGGTGCCAGCTTTAGCTTCTGTGCCATGTCTCCATGCAGCCTGCACAGGTCATGCTGCTTCCATGCATTCCCCTTACCAGGGGACTTCCAATTTACCAAACATCTCCCTTTGACTTATGGCAGAACACTCAGGGTCAATAGAAACTGGCTCCCATCACCCAGGGGCAGGCTTTGCCTTGGCTGGCCTCTTCTGCTTCTGCTGGCCCCAGAGGAATGTGTTGCCAGGGTTCCCCTCTGCTCACCGCAATGCTTCTCACTCCTGGTAAGTCTCCAGGAGGACTCCAGTCTGGCAGGCATGCTCGGACTGTGACAGGGCCCAAGGCTGATGCCCTGTTACAACATGTGTTTGTAGAATGATCAATAATACTCCAACTTTAATCTCCCTTCATTCTTACATATGACCAAAATCTCTCTCTCTCTCTTCCTCCCCCACCCCCACAGTAAATTAGGCTTTTGGATTTTTAAGGACACTTTAGTAAATAGTATGTAATTTTTTTTCCAAGTACTTTTGGTTATAAACTAGATCAAGCCAGCAGATATCCTTGCAATGCTACGTCATTCCACTAAAGTCAACCTTTGTTGTCAGTCAACTCCCAACACCCAACTTGTACAGCCATGACAACTATAAAATGTGTTGCATTCCCCTCCATCTCACAATATTTCTGATGTATGCAGCTCTCCTTTTTCCTGGTTTTCCTTCTAATCATGCCCAATAGATTTTAGAAGTCAGAGTAAAGATTTTTCAAGAACTACAATTACATTGTATCTTCTTTCAACTATGTTGAAACATTAAGTAAAGAAACCAATTAAGTTGGTCCCTCACTCACCGTTAAGATGTTACCAACTTTGTGGGTTTGGTTTCTGCCACTTATTTTTTGGAACTTTTATTATTTCATAAATATTGCCCATATTGGTCAAGACAATAAAGAATTTTCTGAATTTCTGCTGTAATCCAAGCCATTAAATGGTGATAGTTAATATACATTTCACTTTCCTGGGCACCCTGTTTATCACATTTCTATTATTATACTTTCTTCACATACATGAAGAATAATTGCATAGAGAGGTATATGCCAAGGTTGCATTCTTTCTTGACATTGTAATACCCAGATGGTTCATGCTTTATTCATATTGCTGCTCTCTGCCCCATCATAGTTTCGGGTCTTCTCTCGTCGCCCCTCCCCAGTATGTGGGGGGGGGGGGGGGGGGGTGGTTAACCAGTTGGAAGTCCTGAGATTGAACATTACATTCTTCAAGGATAGGTATGTTTATAATGTTGGATCTGATCAAGAGCTGGTTTATTACTGATCCATTATTACAGAGTAAAAAACAGAATTTTTGGCACGATGAAGATTCCAAGTGGGCTTAGAAACATGTTGTTATGGCAACACCCCCTCTACTGCCATCATTGCTTGCAATCCCAGTAAGTCTCTTAAAAGTCCATGTGTCACAAATTGTAGACAACTTCTTCAACATAAGGAGAAAGATCTCATCTCCAATGCATAGGTTAACTGATCTTTCTTCCATTCTGATATTTGACAAGGTACCACATTGTAAGATGCCAGCAGTCTGGAAAAGGGTGCAAAATAATCACTACTGCTTCTGTGTCTTGAAGTGGCCATCCCTCTTCATAAAAAAATGCTTTGGACATTTGAAAGGTAAACATTATTTACCATTTCTTCTCCTGAGGTAATTCCCTTTGAAAAAGGGCAGAATGAAGAGAAAACCATTCTTTTCAGGTAAAAATTGATGCTTTTAACTCTGCTGCAGAGCTGCAGAGACCAAAGCTAAAAGTGTAGGAGTTTAAGAGCACTGAATTTTTCTTTTCCTTTGCCAGGCAGGAATGACCGCAACAGTATTAGTCATTAAGGAATAGCTGACAGTTAGGGGGCCACTCAATGTCAATATTAGGATTCTGAAGTTGAACGCAATCTGATTGTGGAGCAACACCTACTTTGATAACAAAGAGCTTTAGACATTTTCAGAAAGTCAGACAAGAATTTGAGTGGGAAGAGAAGCAAGGAAGGAGGACAAGGAGGCTAATGAGAAGTAATGGAAGGGGGAAGGGGAGTTGCTTTAGATTAGGAGCTGCTTTTCTGTGCCATGATCAGGAGATGAGGGAGTGAGATTTAGGAATGTGTTTGAGAAATGGTCCCCAGAGCACATGACCTTAAATAAGCTCCTTGTAATCAGGAACCACATGGAGTTACCTCTATGTTACCATGTACTGAAAACACAAACAGAACAATTTGAAGGGGAAGCCACGGGCCAATGCATCTTCAATACTGGGACTCTATGCACCTGATACACCAAAAAAAAGAGAGATAAAATGACTGTACAAATCACTAGCATAACCGTCAAATTTTTATCTTATATTAGCCTGCATGCTTATTTTTCAATCGTCTTTGTTTCTTTAATGCAGTATTACATTACATTTGAATAAAAGGCAACTGTCTGCATGCACCGCTTAACCCTACCATTCAGCCCCAACATATTTTCTACATGTAACTTGAATGTAAGTACAAATGGAATACCTTGTAGCCTTTGCTGTAACCTTTCTGTGATAGTAATAGGTTTGTTTGTTGGTATTCTGCAAGTGTATCCAAATCCATAACTAGCAGCAACCCATACTATGCAAAAAGTATCATAAACTCACATATGCTGTGAATTATACAATATGCCCCAATCACTTGATGCCACAGCACCATCTTGCCTTTAGTTAGTCAGCCTCATTCCATCATGATTTGTTTTTCATTTACCATGCAGAGTTAATTTGCTTCTTGCCCAGCTGGCATGTATACATGGAGATAAGGTTTCATCAACAAGGCAGGAGAGGTCACATGAAATCAAAGTTGACATGGACATAACATGTATGAAGGTGGTAAGGAAAGGGAGATGAAATGTACCAACTTATACTCATTTAAACAAGCAAAAAATAATGGTATCATCATGTATCTAGTATCTGGAGACTTGCAGTTTGGAACAGCTCTTTATTACAGGCAGAAATTAAATACTGCTATTTACAGTAAGAGGTAGTAATTTGGTTGCTGCCCTTGCAAGGGTCTTGTGGCTTAGTGTCCCAGTTCCCTGACCCAGAAATTCCTGCCAACCTCACCATAGGTGGCAGAAGGCCAGGGCTAACAGGTCTTAGTCCCCCCAACTGCAGGGCAGTGGTGGCAGCACAGAGGGACGCAGGGTAGCCCAGGCATGAGCCCTGGGTGGCTGCAGCAGAGGATGTGCACACAGACAGACACACAGCGGCAGCTTGCACACAGCCAGGATAGCAGCCTAGCGGCATGTGTGCCCATCACAGCAGGCAAGTCTGTGAAGGAGAACGGGCATGGGGGGGAGGCAGATTGAGGCCCTCACAGTGAGAGAGAGAGAGAGAGAGTGGGGCAGTGACAAGGCTGGGCTGGGGTGAATAGGGCCCAGGGCAGGTCATGGGATGGTCAGAGGCCAGGCAGCTTGTCCAGGGGCGTGGGGTGGCTCCTGCTGCTGCACACACCCTGGGGAAACACATAGGGTACATACCCCTTGGATCTGTCCCTGGGGCCACATTCACCCCAGCCCCTGCCTCTGCCCCAATCCCATCCTCACTGTGGGTGCCTTGATATGCCCCCCCATGGACCTTCCCTCTCCCCCCACCCCTTCTCTTCCCCCTACACAGACTTACCTGCTGGGTGGGAGTGGGGGGAGGGGTTGTACTCAGCCCCCCAAATAATATTATCTCCCTCTGCCTATGAACCTCAACCACAATACCATGCGATAACTGTCTTCCTGGATATGCTGTTTTTCCAGAAGGACTTTATGTCAAAAGATACCACTGAGCTGCCAGTGTGTCCAATTTAAGTGTCCATGAATAGGCCATATTGGCCCAGGGAGGCCTGCATAATGAAAGAATAGCCAACTACCTTGGCTGCATTCACATTTGCTTGAAACAGTGGACATACTAATCCCATGAATCACTCCTGTACAGCTTGGAAAGCCAATCTTTTCATATCCTGCAGTTATTTCAGGAACAGCACAGAACAGAATTAAGCGCTGAATACAGAACAGCATAACTGGCTTTAGAAATCTCAGTTCTCATTGAGCCAATGAAAGATTTTCCACCTCCTCCACAAAAAATGTTTCTCCATAAAGCAGTAGCAATATACTTCTGGACAATTAATAGTTCTGTGGCTCAAGGGTTGGATCAAGCAATTAATACAGTTCTACAGGCCATTCTTTTCCCCTTGTAAATGTTCTGCACCCATTCATATTTCCATTCCTGTGTGATCCCACTAGGGGGAGCTTATATTACTCATCTTAGAAGCCTTAGTCTGAAAAGGGATCATCTGTCATTAAAAACAGTATCTGGTCAGTCCAGGCCTCAGACCCCCCCGCCCCTGGGTCACATATTCTTTAGCTGCTGTTATGGTACTCTTCACTGAAAAGTTTGTTCCTTTATGCTATCTGGTTTGGTCCTGGTAATAGATTGTGCACAGTCCCTACTCACTTCCCTGCCCCCCGTCCCCAACACACTGCCCAAAAAAACCACAAGTTACATAACAAGCAGCAATTCATTTTCTTAGCATTAGGGAGAGGAAGAACCACATTTGTAATGCACAAAAGCATACCACCAAATCACCTTGGTTATTGTTATTAAAATTGAATTTCAAGGGGTTAGATTATTTCTCCAGCTATCCCAACTGTTAAGAAGCAAGTCGTCTGCAGCATCCTAGAACAGGGGTCAGCAATGTTTTTGAGCACAGCACCAAAAAACCCCACAACCTCAACCTGTAAGATGTTGGTGTGCCAGGGGCAGATGGTGGGGGAACATGATGGGCCTGGTCCTTGTTGTGGCAGTGTAGCCCCTTCCCTGCCATCCATACTGAGGCATGTGTGCCTAGCAAAATGCCTTCAAGTGCTACACTCTGGCACACATGCTGGGGGGTTGCCTACCCCTGTCCTAGAATGGGGCTGTAACAGTCTGCAGGCTGGTAGCCTGGAGCAATTAGCCAGCCGGCTAGCAGACTGCCTGCCTTCAGGGCCACAGCAGCATCAGTCAGTTAGCAAATTAGGAGAAGCTGACTGGCTGGAACTAGAAATATAAAAAGGGACAGGAAGAGGAAGTGGGTTGGAGGACCTGGAGATGGATTTGTTTGCAGGAAGAGGCAGGTCTTTCCAAGGGAGAAAAGAGTAGAAGGTGAGAACTACCCCTTGCTTGTGGAGGTTCACTGTCAACTGTTTGTATTGTCTGTTCTGCTCTGTGTTAAGGGTTGACCCAGGGCTTGAAGCTGAGTTTAAATAGTTTTGCTTTTGGCTGAACCCTGGAAAGCAGGAGAGCCCAGGGCATTACAACTTGAGTTTGAGCCCAGAAAAAGAATGTTGCTGGGACCAAATTAAAGGACTCAAGGACTGATTTGACCCAGACTGAGCCAGGCTGAGCTAGGCTAGCTGGCAACCTGCTACAGGAGCAAAGAGCAAAGCTTTGGTATTATGACACTTTGTGGTACAAATACGATTAGAGGTCAGACATAATGATTGAATTTAGACATAGTGCTTTCTTTGCAAAATGCTTCTGTATTCGACATGGCTTGCAAATGGCGTCTGCATTAGCTTCTGCACATAGATTGAAGATATAAGATAAGGAGTTGTTAGAGGATATTAAGTTTACCACAGGCCCCCTGTTAAAAGCACACACAGGTGCTATACCATAACCCATAATAAGTTAAGCATAACATGAAAACCTATACATCCTGTGGAAATTTAGACGTAATCATGGAAACTTTGACGTTTTGCAGAAACTTAGACGAAACAGTTGAAGCTTGTAGACGCTGTAAGACAGCCAATAACTGCATAACACGCTACGGTTCTTTGTTTAGATA
>NW_005842762.1:363659-365831 GCF_000455745.1 Alligator sinensis | reverse complement strand
CCAGGGGTTCGGCAGAGTGAGTATTCGGTTTATTTGTGTCACTTGAATAATCCTTCAGGAAATTTGGGGATTGTTGGGAAAGTCCAGAATGGTTCTGGCATTTGGTGCTTAGAAGGGGATGTTAGATCCGGGAATTCTCCTTAGCCGCTCACCAGGTCTGAGACTACGATTGAGTCTAGCCGCCCCAATTCTGCCTGGTGAGGTAACGTCAATCGCAAGGGGGCTCAACTGGAACCTCATGACTCAGTGGACGTTGGGCCCGGAAACTCCCCTTAGAAACATGAGCTGCTGACCAAGTCTGAGACTACGGTTGAGTCTAGCTGCCCCGATTCTGCCTGGTGAGGTAGTGTCGATCGCAAGGGGGCTCAACTGGAACCTCGTGACTCAGCGGACAGGACTCTGAGTGAGTGTGTATACTGGTTGACACAATGGGTTCAGGTAGCTCCTGAGAAGAAAACTCTGCAACCCCATTAGGTGCATGCTAAGGAATTTTAACAAGTTTAAGGGAGAATACAGGGTAAAAATGACAAAGGAGGAATTAGTAAAGTTTTGTCAGTTGGAATGGCCAACCTTTAAGGTAGGGTGGCCGGAGGAAGGCTCTTTTGACGTAAATTTGACTAATGCGGGGTTAAAGGTAGTAACAAGGGATGGTCATTGGGATCAATACCCATATATAGACTCTTGGGCTACAACTGTAATGAATCCCACTCCCCCATGGGTCCAAAGGTGTAAAGGAAAAATGTGTAAAATGTTACTGGCAAAAGACACTGGGAGAAAGCCCCAAGTCCTTCTCGATTCCGGTAGTGAGGGAGATCTGACTCAGGGACTAAGGCATAGGAATAGAGCACAGTCTCCGGCCAGTACCAACGTTTCGAGAAGAGGAAGCTCGGGAAGTCCATCCCGAACTAGCCCCAGCAGCCCGGAGAGCTCTACAGCATCATCCCTAGCGAGTCCTAGTACCTTGGGAGAGGGAGGCCCCGGGAGTTCCTCAGCGTCATCCCAAATCAACTCCGACACCGCGGGGGAGAAGGAAAGGAGTTCAAAGGGCCTCCTGGCAACAGCCCCCCCGGCTTATGAGTGCAAAGGGAAAACCAATTCCCAGGGTCTTGACCCGGATTGCGATCCGGATTTTCCTTGGCCATCGGATTGCGGGCCCCCACACTGGTGTCGTGAAGATGATGGGTGGGCACTGGCACCACCACCACCACTACCACCACCACCATCAACCTGACCCATTCGTAGCTCCCGCAATCAGCATCCCCAATACCAGTGTCCGATGAGACAAGTGGCAGTTCAAGGAGAGGAACCCACCTTTGTCTATGTGCCCTTCCACACATCAGACTTATTTAATTGGAAAAATCAAAATCCTTCCTTTAGAGAGGACCCCGAGAAAATGCAGAGCTTGTTCCGGTCAGTAGGGCAGACTCATCGCCCCACCTGGGCTGATGTCCAGATGATGTTACATACCCTTCTGACGTCCGAAGAGAGGCTATTAGTACTGGGAGCGGCAGATCGGATAGCTGAGGGCCAAATTAGGCTGGGGGAAGATGTACGGACTATATGTCCTATTGAAAGTCCCAGCTGGGACAACAATTTGCCGGAGGGAAGAGACTGAAACAGTAGGTACTTAGGAATTATAGTGGAAGCTCTGGGCAAAGCAGTACCACGAGTAACTAACCTCTCTAAATTATATGAAGTCCATCAGGGAAAGGATGAATCCCCCTTGGGTTTTCTGGAACGATTGTATGATGCCTTTAAAAAATTCAGCAATTTGGACCCTGAGGCCACAGAAAATCAGCGCATGGTAAACATGCTGTTTATTGGGCAAGCGGCCCCAGACATAAGAAAAAAGTTGCAAAAGGTTGAAGGGGGGCTGGGAAAGCCTCTTTCAGAACTCGTGGAAATTGTGTATAAGGTTTATGGAAATCGCGACCAGGTAGCAGAGAGGAAGGAAGAAAAGCGCGGGCAGAAGCAGATGGCAATGTTGGCCACGGCCTTGGGCAAGAACATGAATAACAGCGGGGGATGGAAGAAGAAACCTGAGGCGGGGGGAGAAGAGAGGAAAAGGCCAAGTAAAGCCGGATGAATGCCTGTATTGCCGAGAACAGGGACATTGGAAAAGGGACTGCCCTAAACTGAAGGATAAGAGGAAGGAAACCCAATCGGGGAACC
>NW_005842762.1:343319-360214 GCF_000455745.1 Alligator sinensis | reverse complement strand
TCACTCCGGAAGCTGATAACACCCGGGAACAAAAAGCCGACAAGTGGACAAGTGAACCAGTAGGAGATCTGAAGCTACGTTTGCAAAAATGCGGACCCTAGTCTTAACACTCTTGTCTCTTTTAGGTACATCAAACCCAGCGGCTGTGTCTAACTGCTGCAAATGTGAGAAACGCGATACTATTCCCTTCTCTAAGACCGCCTACGAACAGGCTAAGTCCTTAATTTCTAAAGCCTACTTATTTCCCATTTCCTACTGCTTCCCTCAGCAAGAGATTATGATAGAATTTGTGGTCACCATAGGCCACAAGGTTAGGTGTGTCAAGATGAACCAGGCACTCTGGAAGACAATCCTCAAATATCAACCTTCAAGTCTCCAACCTGTTCCCACCAATGTAAGTGGCCCCTCAATTACTGCCATTTCAAAACGTGGGGGCCCACCTATAAACCCATGTGGGGGGGAATTCCTGGGTAACCCTCCTCAGAGACTCAGCCCGGGCTTTAACAACTCACAGTTGCATTTTGTGTGCGCTTACTCCTACTTCTACTGAGGAAGGAGTCCCCTTTGTACCCATCCCCCTCAACAAGACAGGTATACTATCAGATTGGGGCTTTAACCGTCAGTTAATTTCTCCGGTTGGTACGACGGTTCAGAAAGGCTTAGAGTGGTAAAAAGTAGGGGTTCTGTATGTATTTCTCAAAGGGGAGGGGGATTCGAAGTAGGGGAATCAAAATGCCAAGATAATTGGACTTCTACAGAAGCAGCCCCTTGAGAGGGCCCCTGGAAATGTAGCAGCACCTCATTCAATACATATAAAAATTGTGCCTGCCTATGGGCACTCTTCAACTATAATACCCGAAACTCCATTCGGGGTAAGCATACATTTGTTTGGCGGAACTGATCCGTGCCCCTATGACAAGATACCCAAAAAGGCTCATTAACTTTGGCTTTAATGTTTTCCCACTCTAGTATTCCAAATAAGTCCTGTGGCCTATGGTGGATTTGCGGGCAGTGGGCATATAGACAACTTCCCTCCAATTGGACTGGGACTTGTTATTTGGGAGCTCTGATTCCCGGTGTTTGGATAACCCAGCCTACAGCCACTGATACTAAGATAATACCTCCCAATACTCACCGCGCTAAATGAAGCGCTGATAATTCCTTTGAGAGTATAGCCAAAGGCGGGAGCCAACGATGGGGTGATGAGGAATGGCCAGCAGAAAGAATTATTCAGTACTATGGTCCCGCAACTTGGGAACCGAACGTAGTTGGTAGAGATCCCACGTACTTGACAAACCGCATTATTAGACTTCAATCCGTAGTAGAGATAGTTACAAATAAAACAGCCGCAGCCCTACGCCTGATCGGCGATCAGCTCACCCAGCTACGTACTATGGTACTACAAAACGGGCATGGTGAAGCCTTAGCAGATGACATGGAAAAGGTAGCACATGTTCCGGTCCAAACTTGGAGCGGGTGGAAATTTGATTGGTTTTCACCCTGGCTTCCCCAGCTTGGATGGTTAAAGGGGGGTTTGATGGCTTTTTGTCTACTAATATCAGGGCTCTGTCTGCTTCCTTGTATACTACCCTGCATGATGTCCATTGTAAAACAAACTGCTCGGAATGTCGCCAATCGCGAAATGCTTATACGTTACCAGGCGCTAGCCCTCGCTGAAAGTTATCAAAATCCGTAGAGAAAGAAAGCATCTTGAGGGGGGAGTTGTGGTACAAATACGATTAGAGGTCAGACATAATGATTGAATTTAGACATAGTGCTTTCTTTGCAAAATGCTTCTGTATTCAACATGGCTTGCAAATGGCGTCTGCATTAGCTTCTGCACATAGATTGAAGATATAAGATAAGGAGTTGTTAGAGGATATTAAGTTTACCACAGGCCCCCTGTTAAAAGCACACACAGGTGCTATACCATAACCCATAATAAGTTAAGCATAACATGAAAACCTATACATCCTGTGGAAATTTAGACGTAATCATGGAAACTTTGACATTTTGCGGAAACTTAGACGAAACAGTTGAAGCTTGTAGACGCTGTAAGACAGCCAATAACTGCATAACACACTATGGTTCTTTGTTTAGATAGACTATAAAAAGACCCGCGGACAAAGACCGGGGGTCGACTCTGCTTTGGGCTACTAGCCCCCTAGTCGATCTTGTTTGCGCAAACAATAAACTTGAAATGGACCCAGCCTGAGTGTGTGACTCTCTCCTTGAGGTCAATCAGAAAAGCCTCCGGGGGGCACGAAACTAGCCGTTTGGGCAACAACTTGACACACAAGCCTGCAAGGTCGAATTGCTTGCCATGGCCAAATTGGCCATATGTAGCACCATTGCAAACATGGGACTAAATTCTATTCCACATATGAGGCATTTAACTGTGGATTTAGTCACTTAACTGTGATTCTATTCCATCTTACTTGACTCTCTGGAAAACAATTAATGCAGAAGCTAGTTACATCTTCTTTCTTGCTGCTTTTCTGTGACTCAGTCTTAAGGGCATGATGATAATGATTACAAAGTAGATACATTAATAGATTTTCAGGGTGAAAGAGTATCATGCGTAGGCACCCACATCCATTTAGTTGCCCAATAGGTAGAACAAAATCAGGCACCATGGCTGCCTATACATGACTGCAGAGGTTGCTCCAACGTTCTATCACCAATTCAACACCCTGCCCACACACACCTACCTGTTGCACAACTATTGTCACCCATTCCCTTTAATCCTCACTGCCAGGTATTTGCATTTTCTCAGGCCTGCATTTTGCACATAGGCTTCGGTTCTATCCAGGAAAGCATATAAAACATCACCAGACTCTCCCTATGCCTGAAGAGTGCTTGTGCCTGAAAAGCTTACAAAGAACAAATTTTCCAACTATTTAATTTTCCAAACCATTTCTGACTTTTTGGTCTAATAAAAGATATCACATCTACCCAAAGATCCTTGTCTGCCTATGTCCTTAGACCAAAATGGCTACAACCAACAACCCTAAAGCAGTATGTCTGAGCAAGCAATATGGAAATTGGCATAGTAGTTGCAGGCTTGGAGAAGCACATGATTATTTATCCTGGGGTCTAGCATGCACTGAAGCCTTGAGTCAGGAGAATAGTATAGCTTCTATTGGAAAGGACCAATGATGCAGGACAAACTACCTCACCATCCTTGGTCTAAAATGTTACTAGGGTTTTGTCCTACCAGCATTAGAAAACAAGCGGGAAGCAAAGGCTGACAGCAGTATCAGTCACATCCTCTTAAGACAAGTCACCCTGATTGCTAAGAAAACCTGATGCCAGGTGCAGATGAAAAGGATCAATATTTGTGTGCCTGACAGTTTAATACAGAAAGTCCAAGAGGTTGTTTTTTTTTAAATTTTCTAAATAATATTTTTACTCCAAAGCCTTTTCTAATTCCCATATAGTCAATAGGAAAAAAAATCAAAATTTACTTTTCAATTCACTTTTACATTAATCTAGTATTGTTAATAATTTCCATCAGTTGCAGCCAAAGAGAATGACAACAGATGCATCTAATGTTCAATTCTTTTTTTTTCCTTTTTATATTTGTGTGGATAATGCTGAAAATACACTTTAAAGCTAAGAATTAAGGTGAGCTGTCCAGGAAATAAAAATTTTCATCTCCTGGGAAATTCTGAGCATTCAAGATTAATTTTTAGTTGGAATAAAACAAACAATGGATCTCAATTTTCTATGGAAGGGAATACTGCATCTTAGGAAGATATTAGTGCTACTGGTGCCTGTACCTCATCTCCATGTCTACAGTGCTACTCCTTCCTCACAGATGACATGAACAAAAATAAAAAAAGGTATGGAATAAATTCCTAAATTATCAACTGGAAGGGAACATGTTCAACATGACACTGTAACATTGATGTCATCTTGAAAAGTTTGAGACAGCCTCATTTTCTCCAATAGTTCTGTTGGAAATGTTTTTGGTCAACTCTGATTAAAAGCACATAGCAACTTATCCGCCTGTAGCAAAACCCCCAGTTTTTGGGTTTTTTAAATTTATTTTAAAATGCATTCCCTCCCCTTCCCCAACCATTTCTGACTTTTTCTCTTCCTCTGTATTCCCTAGAGATAAGCATAAGTAAATTAATATGTAGGATAAGCTTTAACATTTTATTTTAGGTAGTAACTTTTATTTTTCTCTCCCTTCTCTGCAAACAAGTGCCCTGCTATTTTGATATAGATATCCACTGTTTTATAAGTGATAATTATCATGTTTGTATTGTTTTGTTACTGCTTTTATATTGTGTAATTACTGTTTTAGACCTATATATGTAAGTTAGCATAAATCATGTCAAGTTTCCATCTTGTAATGTCAAGCCTCCATTTTATCCCCATGCCCGATTGAGTAACCCATGACACACACCTACCGTCCTATGTAACTTGGTTCCTGAATGAATGGGGATGAATGAGGGTGCTTGAAAGATAATGGCAGCAGGTCTAAAAGTAGCTCCCTCTGAATGACCAAACCATCAACACCAATACCTGGACCAACAACCCAGCCCTTGGAGCCACCCTCAGCATTCAAGAAACAAAAGATGAGGCAACCCAACATTGTGCCAAGCTGCACATGCTCAGTAAGAACACCTGGAGCCCTCTGGAACAGGACTGACCTTGCCTGGACAGGCTCTCCCCATAGGAGATCAGAGGTAGTCTGCCCCATAAAAAGGGGTAGTGAAGACTGACTCCTTGGGATGCCCTCTCCATCTGGACCAGCACCATGCCACACCACCTATCCACCCAGAGGCCCTGCTGGCGACCCCACTCTGGACAACACCTGCTGGACAAGGACCCCTTTCCTGCCTGGATAGGCAGCTATCATCCCCTACCCTCTCTTCAACCAAGGACTTGAACTCTCTCTCTACCTGGGCCTGCTGCCAGCGTGCGTGCGTGCGTGCGTGCGTGCGTGCGTGCGTGTACCAATAACTTCATGGGCTGTGTAGTGTGTTGCCTGTTTAATAAGTCTGTTATTTTGAAACCCCAAGTTGGGTTTTTGTCTGTTTCCTGACTGTTTCCTCCTTGCCACCACTTATCTGCCCCCCCACCAATCTCTAAACTGTCAGTCTGTTTCCAGGCCCAAGCTCCCCCAGGTTTCTGCCTCTCTCTCTCTCTCTCTCTCTCTCTTTCCTGGCTGTCTCCTCCTTGCCACCACTTATCTGTGGCCCCCCACCCCCCCACCATATCTCAGCTGTCTGCTTCAGTTTCCAGCCCCAATCTACCTTAAGTAACCCCAAGCCTCAGTTCCTCAGCCAGCTTCTCTCTAGTCCACCAGTTCTAATCTCAGTTCTGGCAACTTTCACTCCCTACACTTTAACTCTCTCTCTCACCTTAACCTTCCCCCAAGTATCACAAGTACCCCAAACACACACATATATACTGTACCATCCAAGTTAGGAACTTACCTATGTGCAGGTGGGTTGCATGTGTGTGAACTGGTGAGTGAGTGTGTGTGTGTGTATATGTATACACACACACACACACTGGCATAATGTAGTGCTGGAGAAGGAACTAGTTATGTGAGACGCTTACAACTTTTGAACCATCCAACTTCCCAATAACCAGTGCTACAGGACAGAGTTAAATCAGGGGTGTCAAATGTATGGCCAATGGGCCAGACCCGGCCCACAGGGCCTTGTAATCTGGCCCCTGGTGCTCTCTATTGACCCATATGCTGCATGGGGCCGATCACACATCACTTACTGGAGATGAATTGTTCTGATTGGCCTGGGTGGCTGCTGCATGTGCTGGATTGGGTACAGGAGCAGGGAGGTCCACGGGCCTGATCAAGCCGACATTCCTGGTCTAGATGCTTGAGCTGTGTACTTCTAGAAGTTAACATGTACAAATTTATTTTGACTACATGGATGGAGGAAGGAGAAGCAAGAATATTTATGACTGTTGGTTTTAAGAAAAATCCTTTTAATTAGAACTCAAGCTAAATAAAGAGTGCCATTTTGCCTTTGCAACTACTAAAGCAAAAAGAACAGACCACCAAATGTAAGAAACAAAATGCTAAGCTACACCATTTTGCTAGTGAGAAGTTGCTTTACAATTAAATATTCCAACTCTATATATTACAGTACCCTGAATAATACACAGGTATCTACTGCAACTTAATTTAGGACTGCTTTTTTTTTTTTTTAAGTCAATTGTCATTCGAATGTGGGAAAACATGGGGGCTTTTTTACTAGTAGAATTTTCTAAGCACTCAATATCCTATCATTATTCATAGTAGATTGGCATGTTCTTATGAACCTTCGCAGAAGTGGAAGTAAGTGTACATTAGAGACCTGTGAATTATGCCATTGGTACATATCTCACACTATGTACCTCCAAAATAAAGCTCTCTCTTAAGGCACTAAGTTGAATGGAATTTTCATATGCTGGAAGTCAGCGCAGCCCTGAAATATTGATTAGTGGGGACTGCATTTTTGTGCAGCTGTCCGAGTCACAAAAGCCAGATGGAGTGCATGTTGATGGGGTCAAAAATCCACTTCACTCATTTTGACGCTTCTTACACCAAAGTGTTAGTATATTGACATCAATATCCTTCATGTCCTGGTTTACCAGTGTCCTTAACGTGTTTGCCTCACTTATCGGTTCCTACCTGTATGGGTAGTGATCACCAGAGAGATAATTTGTATTCCTGGGAAAGAATGAGACAGGAACCACTATGTGAACAGTTGGAGCCTGATCCTGCCCATCTTTGTTGTGCCAAATTGTACTTTGTGACGCAATTATGGCAGTCAAAAGCCAATGGGAAAACTGAATATAAGGAAAGGGAAATTTAGATCCAAATCAGATCCTATTTTTTGTGCACAGCTACTCTGAGGGTCAGTGGGAACTATTGGGCAGCTTTAAAAACAAATAAATGTAAAAAAAATAAATAAATCAAGCAATTGCCTACATGGGGGGAGGGGTCTATTATGTACATGGTATTCTGAGAATCTAATTTTAGCCATCTGTTTTTGAAAAATCTCGGCTGAGTTTTTTTTATAAAGCTAAAAATGTTATAAATGGGAGCCAAAATAGCCTAACAAAAATGTTGTTGACTAAGGCTAAGTACACATTCAAAAAGCCCCTGGAAGAAAGCGCTCTATAGCACTTTACTTAGAGTAAGTTAGACCACGTTCCCACTGAACAGCACTACAGGGCCTGGGCAGCTCCAGGGACAGAAACTCCCCTTCCAACCTCTTCCCTCCCCCCCCCCCCCCCACCAAAGCTGTGACCCCTCCCACCTCCCCCCCCCCCCCCCCCCCCAAGCAAGACTGTGGCTCACAGCTGGCGGGGATCAGAGGCTGTCACTGCCTTGGGTCAGTGACAGCTGAGGGAGCAATGCCAGCCCAGCATGGACAGAGCAGACAAGCTCTGCTTGAGGTAAGCACGCTGCCCTGCAAAGGACCCCTGGGATGCTAGCAAATGGGACCTAGTTTAACGCACAATGGACGTGGCACAGATGTCCAAAATAGTGTTCTAACCTGAAGTGCTTTAATCTGATAGCATATTTGATAATATTTGTCTTGCTGAAAATAGGAATGTTTGTTTCATGGAAGTCACTAGATTTTTAAAGCGATGGGTGCGCTGATGTTCTAACGCCATCCCTGACAATCTCTCTTCCAGAAGCAATACTTTTTAAACTATTCATTACAGATTCAAAATACTGATTGGCAGACAGTATAATTCCTAGAATATTATTCCCCAGAAAGTAAGAATGATTCCTTAAACTAAATATAAAAATAGCTATAAATATATAATACATCAGTCCAATAAAATGTTTAAAGTTTTCCTATAATTTGAGAGGAAATATGCTATCTTATAGAAAAATTATTTATAGCTATAGATAATACAACTCAGAAGGGCAACATTATTTTTCAATGACTTTCAGATCTTCCAGATTCAATATTCTATATATCACTATCACAATTCATCTGAATAATGAATCTTGTCTTGTTTACAGTACTGATATCAAAACTTCAATGCCTCCAAGTGAAAAAAAAATAGTTCAGAATGTTTTTATTTATCATTACAGTCTGTTGATGACATCTGACATGAAGACATTATTAAAGTATTTATACATCTTATAAAATCTTGTATCTTCATTTCTGATAAGCAGGCATTTTAATCAAGGTTATGCAGTCATACATTTCTAAATGTCCTTAATGCTTTTATGCAATAAGAAGATTTTAATTTCTTCTACTCTAGTACAATTATTTTTTTACATAGCAATCAGCAATCCAAGTACTTTGCAAGCGTAATGGTTCTTTCTAAACCTTACCAAAAAAAGGGAACAAAACCACATACAAACCCAGACAATGATGGGAGAAATGCATAATGAGATTAAAGAACAAATATTACATTTAATATGCTTTTGTTTTAGTGCACTAATTCAGAAGATTGACTGTTCAAAAAGCTGAGCTCTTAAGCAAATATAAAAAAAAACAACTTTACTTAAAAATGATGTACAAAAAGTCTTATCCTGAAGGTAAAATGCACCTGTGTACTAGAAATTGGACTAAACTATACCCCATTTTTATACATGCTCCCAAATGGTAAGAAGACTAACAAAATTTCACAGTTGTGACCTTGAGCAAGCATCTGCTATCATTTGCATTAACTACTGGTTGCCAGACATGCTCATAATGTGCTAAGCATTATCCAAATATTAATAAAGGGTGTTGCACATTTCGGAAACCCCACATTCTAGAGACTAAAAGAAAAGCAAGCAAAACTGACAGAATATATTTATTAAGTTTAAGAGAGATATTGAGAGGTTCTATGTATACAAACAACTAGAATAGACCATCTAGGTCATCAAATCTGGTTCCATGCTATTTCAGGCAACCTGGTTATAGAAAACAGAAAAATCACTCTGACAGCTTAACAGTGATTTTGGGCTAGCTTACAGAGGTATTTAGAACTGCTACTATTTCCAATATTGCATACAATCTTTTAGTGAATGTATCATATAGGAGAGCTGATGAGGGCTATTTTTAGATTTAGAGAAGCATTTAACAAGGCCACAGAAACTCTCCCTTTTCCTGGGAAGTGAGAATAGCAAACAAGAGCAAAATTAATGGACATAAATGAAAAATTGATGAGGAATAAGAATAGACAGCAACTAGATGACATGGTGTCACCTCTGAGTTAATTTACAGAGTGTGAAACATGACTTAACGTGAAACAAATCTATGATAATTTTTCAAAAGATACGGAACGGAAACAGTCAATAGGATTCACAGGAGCTCTGGAGGCTGATGGTTTAAAAGCCAGGATGAATAAAAGTGGCCCATGTTTCTTTTCCACAAACCCAATTTAGGAATGCAGATATCTTGAACAGCACATTGCCTCTAAATGCAAGCTGTGTACTGTTAACAAGTGCTGCAAATGGGATTGTTTTTCTATGAGACTCAAGGAATGACAAACGCTCTATTTTAAATGGGAGATTATGAACCCCCCTACATTAATTTAACTGACACTTCCAGGGATTCTATTTCACACCAAACAGACTAAGACATATAGGTTGCCAAACTGCAGTTCCACAGGCCTAGCCCTGGCACATGGGTCTGGTCTGGAGGCCCCATCCCGTGAGCCAGCCTCATGCAATAGATTCAGCCATAAGACTGACATTCTGCACCAGCCAGATTTGGCATGTGGGACCATGTCATTTGGCCTGTGGGGCTCTCCAGGGGTCCAGACATTTGGTGGAGGAGAGCACCATAGCAGTGGCTCCAGGAACTGCAGCAATTAACACTACCACTGCTTTCCCACTGTCCAAAAACTTGACAGTGTTTGCAGAGTAAACTTATAAAGTTATAGTCAGAGTCATACACTACTACTTGCTACATAATGTATGTTACAATTATATTGCATAATTGAGGTCTAATATTCAAAATTCTTAGGCAGTTAAGATCCCCCTTTCCCACCCCCCCCCCCCCCGGCCATTTTGGATTACATAAGAATGGCAAAAGCAGGTCTCTTCAAAAAAGACTATTTAAAATAACCCATGATGGGAACCTGTTTGGGGGCAAAAGCCCCAGGTGGCCAATCCAACCTAAGACAGAAGTCCAGTGGTGGCTGCCATGAATCCCTTTTCAGCCATTTCCCAACTGCATGGTTGTTTTAATCATTATGTGACTGTCCAACCATAGAGAAAAATAGTGTAATGGGAAGGGGTAATCTGAATATGAAACAATAGCACAGAGAAAAATAGTGCATGAGGAGTTAATCAAACTGGAATGTGAAACCTCATGCCAAGGCAGGCAGGAAGGGTGCTTCAGAATTTGTGGTCCATGAAGCTAGTCACCACCACTCCTAGCCTTGTTTCAGTTGGGTCTATCCCTCTCATGTGCCTGAATAGGCCTATGCAGATCATGAATCCCTGAAATGGCCAAAGTGCTGATCTGGTGCAGTGAGCTGGGGCAGCACCCTGGAAGGCTTAGGTACAGTGGCAAACTACAAGGATGTCCCAATGAAGGGAGAGTACCATCCTCAAAATGACCATAGTGCTTGACATGCAACATGAGTTGGACAGCCCCACTCTCAGCTCAGGCATCTGTCAAATCTGCTTTCAGACTGAAGGCCTTAAGGGACAATAGCAGCAACCTACTGGCCTTGCCCACTGCCTTCCCAAATGGCCATCAGCGCTAAACACCTATAAGTGTTGGATTGGTCCACCCCCCAGCTTGGGGCTTCCCAATGGACTGAAGGGAAGGTCACAGAGGCTCCATGGCCTCATGGCCTTGATGCACTGCCATTCCAAATGACCATTAGTGCTTAACGCCCTATGTGTGCTGTCAGCACCAGCTCTGGCCCAGGGGGACTTGACAGACAGTCCCTGTCAGCCAGTTCCAATTCCAGCTAGGGTTTACCAACACTATACCATGTGGCCAATGGTCATTATTCACCCAGAGAGAAGAGGGTACCTGCAGGTGGTGCCTTTATTCAGAACATGCCTTTATATACCATTTGTCCTAAGCATATGCCATTCCTATACCATGTGGCAGTGTTTATGGCTGACAGTCAAGACTGCCAGAAAAAGAGAAAGTTGAGCCTCTCCACAGCCAACAGCGGTGAACATCAGGTTTTGAGACTACCCCCTGTATCAGCCTGTGGCAGGAACCAGAAGCAGGTACTGAGCTCAGTCCTGCCATGGCCATGTAACCAGACCATCACCTCTTCAGAGATGCCTCTGTCTTAAGAGTCATAGAGCAGCTAAGGTGGGTTTAATTCTGCTTCTGAAAGGTATGATCGAGGAATCAATGTTTCATCACTATAAACAGGGCAGGGGAACACTGTTTAGAAAACAAGCTTTAAGAAACTGTTATAATTTAAGAGGAAGACGGTGGCATAATGTTAAATTTCTACATAAAGTACCTTTAAGTTAAGAGAAAAAAAGCAGCTGTTTAATCAAATCTCAATATGGATTTTACTCCAAACAGTTACCTTGAAAGAAGCTGTATCACTCTAGATGGAACCTCCATAAAGCTTCTGCTTTTAGGTAAACAGGACTTGAGTAATAAGTGTCAGACACTATCAGAGCCAGAGGCTATGACAAGCTCCAGGAAAAAAGCAATGCTGAGGGCTTTTATTACTTTTTATGTACCATCACCCAACTACTGTTAAGGAAATGAGATTACCAAATGAAGGGCCATTTATACAAATTATTCACCACTAGAAAGGAAACTTGACATGTAAACAATTTAGATAAGGATCCTAATGATGTAGGCGATCAAGTTGTCTGTAATTTATCACTCCAAATGCTAATGCTTTTAAAAGCAAGACTGTTGTCCTTGAAAATCCTAGTTCAGCTAGTGACATACTAATCACCACAATGATTTATAGAAATAAATACTTTACAAACAGTAGAAATATTTTAATTAGATCTTTGATACCTTCCATAATCTGGGGAGGAATATCTTGAAGCACTAAATAGCCCATTATAAGAGCAGACACATTTGAAGAGTGATAACTATACTTCATGCCAATAATTAAAGGTTTTAAATACAGACTGCAGACACCAAGAATGAAAATACACCACCTCCTGGAGTACTGCAGACAACAAATGTGTGCATTGCATCCCAAATGCAGAGTTATTAACAACTGAAGCTAATTGTGAGAAATCAAAAATGCCTGAATCCTCACATGCACTCATGCAGCAAAATATTTCTTACTGTTTTCAGCTTTTAAAGGGCCAGAGCTGCCAGAAACTCTTCTAACTTCTTTTGTTCTAGTGTGAAGAGAGAACAGCAAACTCTTTCAAAAGACTCCAGCTGGGGTAGCAAGGACAAAAAATACAAGCAGAGCAAGAGAATAAGAAACCCCGGAGTGGAATGGAGTAGCCAAGGTTAGGGTGATCTAAATACCCTGATGTTCAAGTGGTCACATGGCTTAAGTCACCCTAAAAATGGTGCACCACATCTGAAGTTAATTTAGGTCAGAGGTGAACTAACTAGCTTGGCAAAGAATTAACCTGATCTGAAGAAGGTCAATGCTTGCACAGGTCCATGGCACAGCCTTGGGGCTAGCAAAGCCAAGCCAATGATCACTGCTGCTTTGTTTCTACCCCCCCTTTCCCTCCGTGGACCCTCCAACCCTTGCCACAGATCCACCAGCCCCTCCACCACCCTTGCCTCCAGCTGCCTGCACCTCTTCCCAGCAAGCGGCAAATGGTTGCACACACATATCTGGACTCGAGATCAGATGGCTTAAACTAAGCCACTTACATCTAAGCCATCTCACACAAATACTTGTTTGCACCACTTTAAAGGGTGGAGGCATCTTAGCCAAAGTTGCTTGGAGCCATCTGGGTCTTCTGCTAATGTCCTCTACTGTTCTGCTTAGATTCAAGTCGCATGCATCTTACTGAAAATTCCCTCTGCCCTCCCTAAATTCACACATAGTGAAGCTATTCTCCATTAAAAAAACTGCCAATTTGCAACCTGGACATAACTGCACTTCAAGGGTTATTACAGTCATTCAATACAGACTTTAGCACAAGGAATAATCAGACCTGCAGTTTAGAAGGTGTATTTTTAGGACAACAGATTGGAGAATACCCATTACTACCAGCAAGAAAATTGGTGTTTCTAGTACTGAATTGCTCAAAGTGCTTATTTGTTCTCCAGCAGCTTGAAATTGGCTTCATTTATATATGAAAAAGGCACTTCTCATTTGAGTCTGTACTGATGTAAATTATACCTCCCCCTCATAAAAGGGGTCCATAAATATGTTTTTATTACAGCTGCTAATAGCTGAGGGGAAACTGCTCTTATAAACATTTTCTGTGTATCAGTTAGCATTTTTTATTAAAATATTGCAATGCTGAAAAAGGAAACAAATAAAGAATGTAAGCAGCGTTTAATAGTCGGTTACAGCTACAGATCTGTGATGGGTAGGACTCCACTGCTATTAGTATGCTACACACTGTGGCTACTCCAAACTCACAAGTGGCAAGAAAGACAGAACTCTTATTCTGGGGCTCCAAAGTCACAAGAGCAAACATCTTTGCCTGTTAGATGTACACGCAACAATATTGTGAAGTGTGATATGATACCTTTATTCATCTTTAGTAGTACTTTTAATTTAGGGAAGCAATTACTAACCAGTGTCAATAGGAGTACTGCATCTTTACCTCATATTATATACATATTTTATTTAAATTTTTATTTTTTTTAAAGGATTAGAATCTCAACCCATAGTCCCCCCCCCCCAATTTCATTAAAAAAAAAAAAAAAAAATTCATTACAGAAAAGATAGGTTTTGGGGTTTTTTTACATTTTGTTCTGGCAAGAAAAATATGAAAAATATTTATTCCAGGTAGACTGTGAAGAAAAAAAAAAAAAAAAAAAATGTAATTTCCAATTTTTTTATTTCCAATTTTTTTTTAAATTTTGTCAATGAACCAAAACCTTCATATAGTGCTCTACTTTGACTATATACTCACTTACAACAAGGATATAAATTAATCCTAGTCTTACACGGAAATTATGAGGCTTAATTATCTTGTAACATCTCTAGAGGTTCTCTCCTGAGAACAATGGTGTAATGCTTTCAATTTATATAAAAACCTTGTAGAATTCCGTAAGAGTTAGATGGAATCAGTTTGTCATTATTCAAAGTCTCCTGCCACATTTAATTGTGTGGTGAAAGTGAATCATTGTAAGCCAATATATTTGGTAATAATTCTTTTCAGTGCATCAGGTTCAAAATAGGGAAAAAAAGTCAGCATTAGACTTTTATAAATCATACTAAGTACATGCTCACAGGAATTACCCACCCATGCTTTTGGCAATGAAATGCACACAGAATCTGTTGTCTGTCGACATTTTTACTAATTAAACTTACCATATGCTACTCTAGGGATAGGATCTGCTGAGAAAGTACATGAAGCAGTACCCTTCCCTACCCCTACTTTAATTTGTCTTTTCCTGATAAACCACATGACTAGCTATTTATTCACTCGTTCCAAGAACAGCTAACATTTTCTTCAGTATATAATGTATTTCATTTTCACTTCAGATAATTCTCTCACATTTCTTAGGAGATCTTATCAGTGCTTCCTCTTATTGGTTTTCTTGGCTTTCCAATCACACCGCATCTTAAACTGAAACCTGGAGATTGCAGACGACTCCCCCTAGATAGACCACATCAGACTTCAGTGAGATTTTATGCAAGTTCTGTGGCCAATTCTATCGATTCCAGATCAGTTACCATGTGGACGTGGTAAATTTACTATTCCTGATGGCAACGCACTTAAGCATGCAGTGCTTTGCTGGATGAACAGCTTCTAATACCAGAAACAGTGTAGCCAGGTGACGATACCAATTAGCTTGTCTGTCGCACCCTGTGAGGGAGCTGGAGTGGTGTGGGCATTAAGGTGCATGGTTGACAGCAGAAGTCACAGCAGAAGTGCTTATGACATAGCCCTGTCAGATTGCAATGAATCTGCAAATTCTGCTGAATGCCTTGTCACACAAGGACAAAAAAGGAAGAATGAAAGCATTGTGTGGCTACTTCCAATTAAAGAGACAGACACCCCGAGAAGCGCAACATCCTCAAGGTCTCTGCTGCCAAGGCAAATAAGTTTACAATGTAGATATGGTCATATTTATGTTATTCAGTACAGAGATCATCTTCCTCTCTATTTATACAGCATGTGTCAAAATGAGACCTGCTTTTGGGCAGTAGCAAAATAACTATGCAAAAGAAACATCAGCTGTAGGCTTCTGGATATCCAGCATATGATTAATTATTAAAGAATTAGACTTTCCTCAGGGTCTCCTGCTCTTTTCGCCAAAATGAAATGCCTATGCATTTAACAGTTGTGCTGTGTTAACACCTAGGAGCCCCATCCCTTTGCAAAACCCTATACATATAACAAGGCAGACCCTCCTCCAGGGCTAAGAAATAAAACTGTACTAAGAAAGGAGAAAGTGTTCCAACAGCTTTACTTAGATTGTAGCCATGTAATATCCCATGTTATGAGAAAATGAGGAAGCACAAGGAAATAAAGAGTCAAAACTGGCAGATATGAAAAGCTGTGGTCACAGCACACACACCACTGTGCCAGCCATGACACACACAGTATACTGTAAGTAGGTCAGTACCTTTCTACTGTAGACACCAGCAAATTTAAGAGAACAGGCATTTTAACAATTTGCCCATATTGCAAATGTCCATATTGGTAGGATAGAATAATTTGAGCATTTAGATATTTTCAAAACACTCATGGCAGATTGTGTCACTGTCATAAAAGTAATAAATCTGTATGATATTTGCATAGTGATAGAATGATCTAAACTGTCTTTTTGTTTAGGTAAAGGTAAATTAAGTAATACCTACCCCCTTTCCCTTCCAAGTCTGATTTTGCAAATTTCCAGTTAGTGAATGGACTGTTGCTTACCTTCTCGCAACAATAATAAAAGAACTGAGCATGGTTGTAATGGTGCAATTATCCCAGTTCCTAAAGCTCACATCATTTTGTCTTGTTTAATATTTCCCAGCCTAGTGAGTGACATCAATTTAATAAAATGCCTTAAACCACCTGACATCAATCTTTTGTTAAGTTAGCTTATTATTATTGAATTTTCTTTTTTGGCGGATGTAACCAGATCTAGGCCTGTCTAGAGAGATTAGACAGAGATTATACAAACAATGTTAGGATCCAGTTTTAAAACACTTGCTAATAGATAAAGTGCTTACAAGTAGACATAAGTAGGCATTATTCCAGGTGGCAAAAATCTGCAAGATTGGGAGGTTGGTATGCCTAAACATACTTGTAGAAAACATGTATTTCATGTATGTAGAGAATTATTAAATTCAAACTGGCTGGGCACTTGTGACCAAGGACTTAACACTAACATTGGTTTTATACATTTTATCATTTAGAATTATAGAACGCAAGGCTGGAAGGAGCTGCCACAGGTTGTTTAGTCCAACCCCATCCCTATCAAACCAATTGTCTAAACTATTACAAAAACTACAGTCAACCTTGACACATTAGAACCCCCTAACCTGCTGCAGGTAAAGCAGGAGAACCACAGCAGCCAATGTCTGCAGCTGCAAAGGTTGTTAAAATATGCTCCAGAGATCCAAGGAAATGGGCCACACCCCTTGCAAAACCTCCCACAGTCCATACCAATCTGACCGTGGGGTAAAATTCCTTTCTGACCCCACATATGGTAATTGGACTGACTCTGAGCAGAGGGACAAGACCCACTAGCCAGGAATCTCCATGTTTAAGTCCTAGCAGGAGCACTTGCCCACCCCAGTCAACATCCTCACTCTCGGCTGCAGCCAATACCCAATGTTTCTAAGGAAAGTGAAAAAAAAAAAAAAAAAAAAAACCC